>NC_132888.1:3559479-3584479 GCF_030463535.1 Salminus brasiliensis
ATGCTCATTGTGCTGAATGACCAGCCTGATTGCGCTGTTCTACCAGTTCCAGGTCAGCCAGGTCATGCTCGTCATGCTGGTCAAGGGCTTAGCTAGTTAACCAGCTCGATCAGCTTAAGCAGGGCTGTTAGCTACATTAGCTTCATAGCTCCAGTACAAACCCAAAGAAGCTAACTTTAGACAAGTCTGGATAAGGTGGTTGTTTTTTTTGCTAACAGATAAGCAAACAAGCCTATGAGTGTTAAGCTGGAGAGACTGGAGTTTGCACTGGGGCTCCACGCACATTAAACCATCCAGATATGAGGTTTTTCTTTTTTTTCTTTTGCTGGTGAGGATTCTGAAAAATGAAAAGTAACATGCTGTGACACCTGCGTCCAATTACGCTGAAGAAACTCCACTGCAATCAGCAGCAAATATTACACGTGAGCTAATTAGGGATGTAACATTTAGCCCGGGTTCAGAGGAGTGAATCAGGAAATGCAGAATTTTGAAGGAAACTGTTCAAAGAGCATTACAGCCGCTGGAACTGGGTTATTAATCACGGGTCCTGTTTTCTCCATAGGATCCTATGAAGTTCTGAGGAACCCAGCTGGACTCTGACCTCTCTGAGCTGACACTCATTTCGGGTTTAGACGGTGGAGCAGAGCGAAAACTATTAAAAATGTTTGTTTTGTCATCCAATTTAGCGTAGCGCTCACAAAAACAAGCATGTTTGAACATAGAGATATCAGAGTGAAGAACCTTTATGTACTGTAGATAAAGAACCTTAAGTGGAGGTTCTTTAGTCCTTTCGAAGGTTCTTCACACTCACACATCTCCACTACAATCAAGAGGCCTCATTCAGCAGCATTTTCTCTTCCATTCTAATCCCAACATATAGTACATTAAACAATTTTCTAATACACTATATGGACAAAAGTATTGGGACACCAGTTCATACATTGTTTCTTCTAAAGTCCAGAGCTTCTCCTGCTTTTGTTGAAGTAACTGTCTCTACTGTCCAGGGAAGAAGAAGAAGGAATGCTTTCTGCTAGATTTTGGAGGAGCATTGCTGTGAGGATTTGATCGCATTGAGCAGTAAGAGCATTAGTGAGGTCAGGATGTTGGATATTGGATAGTCACCACCCCACCTCATCATCCCCAACTCCCTAAATCATCCCGAAAGTACTGGATGGAGCTCCACCATCCATCATTCCAGAGAACACAGTTCTTCCACTGCTCCACAGCTCCTCGATGCTGGGGGCCTTATATCCCTCTGCTAGCCCACGCCTGGCATTAGGCCTGGCACCGGGTCCCCAGCTCCACCTCACCAGCTAAAGCACAGCCACTTATGCTCTCTCAGACTCCGTCTCCTGATGGCAAAGCGGCATGGCTCGGGATTTGAACTACTTTTTTTTATAGTTGGGGAGTTAATTGCATTAATTAGCACTGTTGCAATCAAATCCCCACATTAAAGCTCCTCCAGAATCTAGCAGAAAGCCTTCTTCTTCCTGGAACAGTAGACATTACAGTTACTCCCACAAAAGCAGCAGGATACATTCTTTTTAATACCATTGATTTCAGAAGAAACAGTTAATGAGCAGGTGTCCCAATACTTTTGTCCAAGCGTATTCAGCAGTCAGGGTTTCAGTACAGAACGCACAAAATGAACCATATACCTCCTCCAGCAGCTGACTGCAAAGCAGCATGGCTCGGGATTCGAACTTGTGACCCCCCGAGCGGGCCACGGTGGCAGCGCGTTCGACCGCTGAGCCACTCAGAGCCCTGCACTTCGACTTGTTGAACACTCTCCAACATGTTTTCCAGAACGTGACGAGCGCCTGAGTGATGGGAATACTCTGACAGGCGTTTCAGTCTGCAGATTTCAGGGTTGGAACTGCATTGTCATCTTTAAATCGCAAAAATGGCTTCAACATGACATCTTCCCCCGAGATTCTTTCCATAGATTTGCGGTGCTCTAATGACACGTTCAGACGCTGGAAGCTCTCACTTCATGAGAGAAGTAGGCTGTCACTGTAATTGCCTTTATCACTCCACATATCAAGCAGACGTGTCAGATGGCCCGTTTGATCGGCCTTGTTTGATTGCTTTGATGCTTCAGTCGGTGACTAAGTCCTGCATTTAACGCTCGAACCCAAGCTAACGTGTACATGCAGCACAACGGCTTATGGATGCGAGCTGGTATGGACAAAAACAGGAGGGCGAGAAAGCCTGAACGCCTGAATTGTGAAAATGAAGCACACGAGTGAGCGAGAGAGATTGAAACAGAATGGGAGTGTGTGAAAGAGAGAGAGACAGAGAGAGAGACGTTGGGAGAGATGTCGGAGGCATTAGCGGTGTAGATGTGGGGGCTGATTTTAATCCCTCTCTAAACGGGACTCCCCTGCCGTGCTGAGCTGTAGATTTGATGAAAGATTCAGGTTTTCTAACCACTAATAATGTCAGACATCAAAGTGTGAGCGGCGCGGGCTGCTGTGGGCTCATCATGGGAGGCGCTGCCTTTTGGCCTCGGACAGAGCGGCGGCCGCCGGCTCAAACCTCCAGCTCTGGTGTGACTCAGTCAGGAAGTGTGTTCCTCATTAACGGCTGCGGCGGCGGCTCCCCGAGACAGTAATTGATGCAGTAAGTTCATATCAAACTCCAAAAAAAAAAAGCGGCTTGAATATTTAGCTTTTAATGGGAAGTGTTTGTAATGAAATCAAGCCTTAGCTTTAGTCTTATACCTGAGAACTACCCTGTGTGTGCAGGGCGGGTCAGTTACAGCTCTGTGCAGCTGTTCGTTTGGGCAGGAAGTGTTTATTTGTTTGAATACGGCTCTAAAATAAGTCTAAAAACAATGTATTATCTTCCAGAGCTTGGGTTATGTTTACCTGGGGTTGTTTTGATGTTATATAGATTTAATTACAGGTAGACACTCTCACTGACCACTGACTTCATGTTTATTTGTGTTTATTCTAATGTAATATAGAGTTAATTACAGGTAGACACTCTCACTGACCACTGACCTTATGTTTATTTGGGTTTATTCTGATGTTATATAGATTTAATTACAGGTAGACACTCTCACTGACCACTGACTTCATGTTTATTTGTGTTTATTCTAATGTAATATAGAGTTAATTACAGGTAGACACTCTCACTGACCACTGACCTTATGTTTATTTGGGTTTATTCTGATGTTAAATAGAGTTCATTACAGGTAGACACTCTCACTGACCACTGACTTTGTTTATTTGGGTTTATTCTAATGTTATATAGTTAATTACAGGTAGACACTCTCACTGACCACTGACCTTATGTTTATATGGGTTTATTCTGATGTTAAATAGAGTTCATTACAGATAGACACTCTCACTGACCACTGACTTTATGTTTATTTGGATTTATTCTGTATTTAAATCTATATAACATTAGAATAAACCCAAATAAACATAAAGTAGTCAAAGTGGTCAGTGAGAGTGTCTACCTATAATCAAATCTATACCTACAGGTAGACACTTTCACTGACCACTGACTTTATGTTTATTTGGGTTTATTCTAATGTTATATAGAGTTAATTAAAGGTAGACACTCTTGCTGACCACTGACTTTCTGTTTATTTGGGTTTATTCTAATGTTATATAGTTAATTACAGGTAGACACTCTCACTGACCACTGACCTTATGTTTATTTGGGTTTATTCTAATGTTATATAGAGTTAATTACAGGTAGACACTCTTGCTGACCACTGACTTTCTGTTTATTTGGGTTTATTCTAATGTTATATAGAGTTAATTACAGGTAGACACTCTCACTCACCACTGTCTTTATGTTTATTTGGGGTTATTCTGATGTTATATAGAGTTAATTACAGGTAGACACTCTCACTCACCACTGTCTTTATGTTCATTTGGGTTTATTCTAATGTTATATAGAGTTCATTACAGGTAGACACTCTCACTGACCACTGACTTTATGTTTATTTGGATTTATTCTGTAATGAAATCTATAGAACATTAGAATAAACCCAAATAAACATAAAGTCAGTGGTCAGTGAGAGTGTTTACCTATAATCAAATCTATACCTACAGGTAGACACTTTCACTGACCGCTGACTTTTTGTTTATTTGGATTTATTCTAATGTTATATAGAGTTAATTACAAGTAGACACTCTCACTGACCACTGACTTTTGTTTATTTGGGTCTATTCTAATGCTATATAGAGTTAATTACAGGTAGATACTCTCACTGACCACTGACTTTATGTTTATTTGGGTTTATTCTAAAGTTATATAGAGTTAATTACAGGTAGACACTCTCACTGACCACTGACTTTATGTTTATTTGGGTTTATTCTAAAGTTATATAGAGTTAATTACAGGTAGACACTCTCACTGAACACTGATTTTATGTTTATTTGGGTTTATACCTGTAATGTTATATAGAGTTAATTACAGGTAGACACTCTCACTGACCACTGACTTTATGTTTATTTGAGTTTATTCTTATGTTATATAGAGTCGGCACGCCTCGATAAGAACTTTGATAAGAACCAGACTGTGATGTTCTAGATAGACGACTGGGTCAGAACATCTCCAAAACATCAGGCAGGTCTTGTAGGGTGTTCCCCGTATGCAGTCTTCAGTATGTATGAACTAGACTCGGTGAACCGTTGACAGGGTCACGGATGCCCAGGACTCACTGATGCTGATGAAGGCCCCAAGCTCAAGCCCACGCCTTGATGGGTGGGTGCTGTTTTGGCGGCACGAGAGGGTCTTAATGTTATGGCTGATCGGAGTCAATACTGTATGTTCTATAAAGCGAGCCGTTGCCATTTGTTTGTGCTTTATTCGAGAAAACTTCAAGTTTTACCTCACAACTTGAAGTCTGAAAAAAAAAAGTCCTCATTACTTGATCAAAACCTCACACTCAGGTTCCAGCTGGAAGTGTGTGTGCGGGGGAACGTCCACCTTCTGCACTAATGGTCTGAAGGGTGAACACAGGCCTGGCTCTCCTTCTCCTTCTCTTTTTTTATCCGATACAATTTTGCACAAGTGTGAGTAACTCAAAGCTGAAAGCCTCCTTTTTCGGCGTCTGTTGTCAAACCCACGTCGCAGATGAGTGAAGTCAAGCAGGATGGTGCATTGTTCAGATGACGAGCGCTAATGAGAAATAACTCCACTTATTATTCCATGCCCCGTCACACCTCTGACTGAAGTGCTGTTTTTCTCCCTCCGCTCCTTCCTTTCGTTTCTCTCCTCTCTTCCCGGGGAACAGAAGCGGTGGATAAAGGTGGATTGATCATTAAAAATGTTCCTTCATCCAAGCTGTCCTAACTCCAGCCTGAATGGGCCTCCCCTTTGATTCGCCGCCAGCCTTAATTGGTGGTATCTAAGATGGTTTAAGTAATTAAGCTGACAGAGCGGGGCCTGCGAAAGGACTCGTCTTCCGTCATGTCCTCTCGGCGCGCTCTCTGACACCTCTCCAGGCTTTTATTACCAGTTTTTGAGCGGTCACTTTGATGGCCGTCTCTCTGAGTTGACCTCCCTCATCGACAATGGAGCCGCTCTCCACACCGCACGTCATCCAGGACCAGGTTCAGAGACATTAAAGGCACTGAGTGCTTTGACAGCATCCGCTGACATTGGCTTGAAACCAGCTAATAGCTGAGTGTGTGTATGTGTGTGTGTGTGTAAGTGTGTGTGTGTGTGTAAGTGTGTGTGTGGAGTCTGTTCTCTTGTTGCGGTGACAGTTTGGGTTGGTTCTGTTTCATCTCGGAGACGTCGGCAGCCGAAAATACGAGCGAACGGGAATGTTTGTCTTTAGGGCATTGGAGTGAAGATGAGGCTCATTTTCAGGGCTTCCAGCGCTCCACCGCTTTTTAAGCGGAGACGTGAATGCCGCTGTAGCGACTCTAGAAATAGAGGTCTTCACATCCTGAGGAACAGCAGAACACGAGGAACAGCACTCAGGTGAACGTACGTGGGGGAACCTGTAGATCCTGCAGACATGGGCCGGAACTACACCTCTTAAAAATTAAGGCGCTGCAAAGGGTTCTTTGGTCAATGACACTGAGGAACCGTGTTTATGAGAGATAATTAAGTGTGAAGAATCTTTTATAGGTTTTAACCATCTTCCCTTGATGGAAAGGTTCTTTAGCAAAGGGGTTCTTGTTTTAAGTCTTGGTTCCTCTCTGTGGTTCTTAGTTTCTTTTTTAGAGTCTTGGTTCTTCTCAGTGGTTCTTAGTTTCTTCTTTAGAGTCTTGGTTCTTCTCAGTGGTTCTTAGTTTCTTCTTTAGAGTCTTGGTTCCTCTCAGTCGTTCTTAGATTCTTCTTTAAAGTTGTGGTTCTTCTCAGTGGTTCTTAGATTCTTCTTTAGAGTCTTGGTTCTTCTCAGTAGTTCTTAGTTTCTTTTTTAGAGTCTTGGTTCTTCTCAGTGGTTCTTAGTTTCTTCTTTAGAGTCTTGGTTCCTCCCAGTGGTTCTTAGTTTCTTCTTTAGAGTCTTGGTTCCTCTCAGTAGTTCTTAGTTTCTTTTTTAGAGTCTTGGTTCTTCTCAGTGGTTCTTAGTTTCTTCTTTAGAGTCTTGGTTCCTCCCAGTGGTTCTTAGTTTCTTCTTTAGAGTCTTGGTTCCTCTCAGTGGTTCTTAGTTTCTTTTTTAGAGTCTTGGTTCTTCTCAGTGGTTCTTAGTTTCTTCTTTAGAGTCTTGGTTCCTCCCAGTGGTTCTTAGTTTCTTCTTTAGAGTCTTGGTTCCTCTCAGTGGTTCTTAGTTTCTTTTTTAGAGTCTTGGTTCCTCTCAGTGGTTCTTAGTTTCTTTTTTAGAGTCTTGGTTCTTCTCAGTGGTTCTTAGATTCTTCTTTAGAGTCTTGGTCCCTCTCAGTCGTTCTTAGATTCTTCTTTAAAGTCGTGGTTCTTCTCAGTGGTTCTTAGTTTCTTCTTTAGAGTCTTGGTTCTTCTCAGTGGTTCTTAGTTTCTTTTTTAGAGTCTTGGTTCTTCTCAGTGGTTCTTGGTTTCTTCTTTAGAGTCTTGGTTCCTCCCAGTGGTTCTTAGTTTCTTCTTTAGAGTCTTGGTTCCTCTCAGTGGTTCTTAGATTCTTCTTTAGAGTCTTGGTCCCTCTCAGTCGTTCTTAGATTCTTCTTTAAAGTCGTGGTTCTTCTCAGTGGTTCTTAGTTTCTTCTTTAGAGTCTTGGTTCTTCTCAGTGGTTCTTAGTTTCTTTTTTAGAGTCTTGGTTCCTCTCAGTGGTTCTTAGTTTCTTTTTTAGAGTCTTGGTTCCTCTCAGTGGTTCTTAGTTTCTTTTTTAGAGTCTTGGTTCCTCTCAGTGGTTCTTAGTTTCTTTTTTAGATTCTTTTTTTCTCGTCTTTTAAGGGTTAGTTCCTCTCAGTGTTTCTTCCTCATGATGTTAGAGAGTTCCTTCTTTCGAGGGTTTGTTCCTCTCAGTGGTTCTTCCTCATGGTTTTTTGGGCAGTTTTTCCTTCAGAGTACTGGTTTCTTTCAGTGGTTCCTCCTAATGCTCTTGAGAGTTTCTCCTGTTCAGTCCTGGTTCCTCTCAGTGTTTTTTCCTCAAGCTCTTAGATAGATTTGCCTCTTCCTCATTTTCTCAGACAGTTTCTTCTTCTGAGTCTTCCACACTTTCAGTGGGTCTACTTAGTGCCTTTCAGAGAGTCTTCTTCATTCTCTCACAGTTCTTCTTTAGAGTCTTGGTTCCTTTCAGTGGTTGTTCCTTTTGCTTTATTTTCTTACATAGTTTCTCATTTTGAGCCGTAGTTCATCCCAGACCATATCCATATACAGTGGGGAAAAAGTATTTAGTCACCAATTGTGCAAGTTCTCCCACTTAAAAAGATGAGAGAGGCTATAATAGACATCATAGGTAGATCTCAACTATGAGAGACAAAATGAGAAAAAAAAATTCTGAAAATCACATTGTCTGATTTTTAAAGAATTTATTTGCAAATAATGGTGGAAAATAAGTATTTGGTTAATAACAAAAGTTCATCTCAATACTTTGTTATATATCCTTTGTTGGCAATGACAGAGGTCAAATGTTTTCTGTAATTCTTCACAAGGTTGGCTCACACCGTTGCTGGTATGTTGGCCCATTCCTCCATGCAGATCTCCTCTAGAGCAGTGATGTTTTGGGGCTGTCGGCGGCAACACGGACTTTCAACTCCCTCCAAAGGTTTTCTATGGGGTTGAGATCTGGAGACTGGCTAGGCCACTCCAGGACCTTGAAATGCTTCTTACGAAGCCACTCCTTTGTTGCCCTGGCAGTGTGCTTGGGATCATTGTCATGCTGAAAGACCCAGCCACGTTTCATCTTCAATGCCCTTGCTGATGGAAGGATGTTTGCACTCAAAATCTCACAATACACGGCCCCATTCATTCTTTCATGTACACGGACCAGTCGTCTTAGTCCCTTTGCAGAGAAACAGCCCCAAAGCATGATGTTGCCACCCCCATGCTTCACAGTGGTCTTGTAGGTCTCCCATTTTCTGATTATTGCTCCCACAGTAGATTTCTTCACACCAAGCTGCTGCCTATTACAGATTCAGTCTTCCCATTTTGTTTCTGGTGTCCTTCGACAGCTCTTTGGTCTTCACCATAGTGGAGTTTGGAGTGGGACTGTTCGAGGTTGTGGGCAGGTGTCTTTTATACTGTTAACCAGTTCAAACAGGTGCCATTAATACAGGTAAAGAGTGGAGGACAGAGAAGCCTCTTAAAGAAGAAGTTACAGGTCTGTGACAGACAGAAATCTTAAATCAGACAATGTGATTTTCTGTCTCTCATAGTTGAGTCTACCTATGATGTCAATTACAGCCTCTCTCATCTTTTTAAGTGGGAGAACTTTTCACTTTGCACATTGGTGACTGAGTAAATACTTTTTTCCCCACTGTATATATACACCACTGTTTTAGAGACAATCATACCAAGAAAAGAAGCTTTGATGAACCTAAAGCTGGGTGTTTCCCGTATCCATGTTTCATCATCATTAGCAACCTTTTAACTGGAAGTCGGATGAGAAGTTTAATCTGAGAAGGAGGTGAATCTCAGGTTTAGGTGTTTCCCAACCTTTGGTATGTAGTTTACATAAATCTGAACTGAACCTGAAAATAAATGTAATGTAGGCAAAAACAAGAGCACTGGCTCATCAGTAAAGCCAGCGCTGATGGGCATAACACACACACACACACACACACACACACACACACAAACACACACACACTGTTCAGCTAGCGGCACATTACTAACATATACCTGCTTAACATACCGACAGCTTTCTGTTAACACGGCCATGCAGACCTTTGATACTGCAGCGACACACGACTTGTGCTGCATGTGAAATCCGGAGGTCACGTAAAGCTTGACCTCCCACTGAGCCTCATTTACAGGCGGGCATAAGGCCAGCTAACAAATGCAGATAAATAATGGAACAAGTTTCCAAATTCAGGAGCGCAGGATCAGAGCCGGGCAGCAAATCACACTCCGGCATCGTTAAAGACTGCTTTTGAAATGCTGCGTTCAGCCCCAGCGGAAAAGACGAGCCGCATGTGGAATAAATGATGCATGTGTACATCACATGTACCTATAATGAACAAGTCGCCCGTCACCACAAAGAACATTCTAATATCTGGCATACAGGGAGAGCGCTCATTTATTTATTTATTTATTTATTTATTTATACCAGCATGTCCTAATGAAGCCAGGCTGTCCTAATGATGCCATACTGTGCTATACTCTATACTAGTTCATCTTTAATACTGCTGAGATGGGGAATAGTTAATGCTGAGAAGATGCTTCAGTGAAACACCTGTTTATATAAATGTAGGCTATTAAAAAGGGGTGAGAGGTTATTAAACAGATATTAATATTAATTATATTCAGTCAGTTCAGGGACAAAATGCAGAATAAGCCTAAAAAACCTTTCCGATTTACCAATCGTTCTCAAATGATGTTACATATTCATTTAAAATGGTAGGTAATGAGTCGTTTTTTTATTTAGGAGTTTTAAGTAAATAACTAAGTTACTTAATAATATATAGTAGTTACTGAATAATTAATTAGTAGCTACTACTTAATTAAGTTACTTTATTAGCTTTATTGTAGTTACCCAATATTAATTTACTTAATAATTTAATTAATACATAATTAGCAGTTACTTAATAGATAGTAGTTACTTAAAGTTGCTATTAATAAAATTACTACTAATAAAATTACCACTAATAAGTTAGTATTTACTGAATTTACTGATACTGAATCATTTATAGTAATCTCTGGATATTTATTGACCATTAATTTACTAAATCATTTCTAAATAGTGTCTGAATAATTCACAGCTAGCAAATAATTAGCAGCTACTCAATAGTTATTAGTTATTTAAAGTTACTACTAATAAAATTACTAATAGCAGTTGCTCAATAGTTAGTAGTTACCTAAAATAACTACTTATTTCTAACTTTTCTAAGCAGTTATTTCATAGTTTACTGTTGATACTAAACATTATATATAGTAATCTCTGGATATTTAATGAATATTAATTTACTAAACATGATACAAAATTAGCAATTACTCAATAATTAGTAGTTACTTAAAATTACAACTAATAAAATTACTACTAATAAGCACTTAATAGCTAACCAATTACATTTACTGTTAAGAGTAATTTACAGTAATTTACAGAGTAATTTATAGTACTGCTATAGACTGCTTCATCAGGAAAGCCAGACAATACAGGGCAGCCGGTCAGAGCTCAGAGTCTCTACAGAGGCTGGTGGTAATGGAAAGTAGCTGTGTAAAGATTATGCCGGTTTTGCAAATGAAACCCATACAAATGTACTAGACAACCATTGGGGATCTATTTTGAAGGGTCCTTCGAAACTCTAATGCATGTAAGTGCGGTATGTTTCCCTCTAAATGCCTCCTCAGGGCTGTTTTCCTGCCCGCTGTCCTAGTTTCACTGACCACAGGTTAATAGTCAGACCTCAGCATGCTTCCCTGAACTGCACTGACTCACGACGACTCCAGAACAAATAAGACTTCTGCCTCTGCATTATTTTCAGTTGACATTTGCCAAGTGCATCTGCTCCTGGTCAGACAGATGAGCCGCAAACATCGGGCCAGTGTGCCTGTGGGCAGCCCAGCGGTCCGGTGAGTACTTTCAAACAAACATGAGGAGCGCATATTAAAGATAATATTGGTCGTCTGTGTCTCGCGGTGTTGAGAGTTCCTAACACACATAGACACAGGCACTTTGCGGTGCACGTCTCACCTGCCCCCACGCAGATGAATGGAATATACTCCATGCATTTTGTCCCTACATGAATATTTAATATGCCTGAGTCAAATTATCCCATGTATAATTTAAGGCGGGCCTGTTGTTGTCTACCAATATGGACTTCCCTGTCATTATGTAGTCAACCGTATTTATAAGACTTATCACTCCTCTGCTTTTCTTGGCCTCCTTCCTCAATCCACACAAAGGGCAAACCATTATCTGGTGCTGTGCGCCATTATCTGGCAACTGTACACCGCGCTTGACTCCGTCTTTGCTCTTTCCCTCGCCTTGGGTCTACGAGCTTGATTTCATGTTTGTTAAAAGGGGGATATTGCAGCATTGTGCCCCCCCCCTTCCCCTCATCATCTGCTTATACAGGTTTATTATTAAATACATACAAAACATAATATACAGAAGAAATGGGAGAATAACTCACAGCCAGCCGAACACACAGGCATTCAGTGGCTATTAGTACTATTATACTGCGAAATACATGAGGGTGAAATTAGGCATAAGCCAATTTATCATCATCCACAATAGAATCAGTGTTTTCTTTCTTTTTGAAATGAAGCTGCAGTCAGAATCTAATAAACCAGCATCTGTATGATAATATTGATGATCTGCGTAGGTTGGAGTGTTGTGCTCAGATGTTCACTGCGTTGCTTTTACCTCATTCAGATATGTACAGTACGGAAGAGGGATCTTGAATACCTCAGAAAAGGTGTCTGTAAAGCTGTTTATCTGAGCAGTAGGTGTTTATTTGTTTGGTAAACTTTTCCAGTGCTGTCCGGAACGGATGGCCTGTATTCCCAGTTTTCCCAGTATTCACCTAGTTTATCCACCAGTCTTATCAGTTCTTTCTACTTTTACAGGTAGACACTCTCACTGACCACTGACTTTATGTTTATTTGGGTTTATTCTAAGGTTATATAGAGTTAATTACAGGTAGACACTCTCACTGACCACTGACTTTATGTCTATTAGGGTTTATTCTAATGTTATATAGAGTTAATTACAGGTAGACACTCACTGGCCACTGACTTTATGTCTATTAGGGTGTGCTTTAATGTTATAAAGAGTTAATTACAGATAGACACTCTCACTGACCACTGACTTTATGTTTATTTGGGTTTATTCTAATGTTATATAGAGTTAATTACAGGTAGACACTCTCACTGACCACTGACTTTATGTCTATTAGGGTGTGCTTTAATGTTATAAAGAGTTAACTACTGGTAGACACTCTCACTGACCACTAATATTATGTTTATTTGGGTTTATTCTAATGTTATATAGAGTTAATTACAGTTAGACACTCTCACTGACCACTGACTTTATGTTTATTTGGGTTTATTCTAAGGTTATATAGAGTTAATTACAGGTAGACACTCACTGGCCACTGACTTTATGTCTATTAGGGTGTGCTTTAATGTTATAAAGAGTTAATTACAGATAGACACTCTCACTGACCACTGACTTTATGTTTATTTGGGTTTATTCTAATGTTATATAGAGTTAATTACAGGTAGACACTCTCACTGACCACTGACTTTATGTCTATTAGGGTGTGCTTTAATGTTATAAAGAGTTAACTACTGGTAGACACTCTCACTGACCACTAATATTATGTTTGTTTGGGTTTATTCTAATGTTATAAAGAGTTAATTACAGATAGACACTTTCACTGACCACTGCCTTTTTGGGGGGTGTTATTCTAATGTCATATAGAGTTTTACAGGTAGACACTCTCACTGACCACATACTTTATGTTTATCAGGGTTTATTCTGTTTATTCTGATGTTATATAGAGTTTTACTACATTCAGTGATGTTATGCACAGTATGTCACTCTTTTGCCTCAGTGTGCCTTTGTCTGGTCTTGTGTCTTTTTGTCTGGCTGCTATGCTGCATCTCTTTATGTGTTTCTCAGTTAAGCCGTGGTTTGTTTCATTAAAATAAAGCCATACCCGTGCAAACATGCTGCTACGCCTCCGTCTGTGACTGAAGAAATGGATGTAGCATCGCATGATTGAAGAGCACGAAGCAAGACTGCAGGAGGGATATTTATTGCTTCAGAAGCTTCAGTCCCTGCTTAGGTAATGGGGTCACTCTGAGGCAGGGGTGGGCTATTCCGGCACAGTTTTTGCTTTTCCAGCTCAAGCACGCCTGAATCAACTCACCTGTTAATTGCCAGGTTTAGTAGTTCTGTTAGAGCAGGGCAATCTGCAAACTGTGCTGGACTCCGGCCCCTGTTGTCCAACCCTGCTCTGAGGCCCCCGGTCCCCCTTACGGCTTGCCTGATTAGCCTCAGTGGGGCACGGCCCGTGGCTGCTGCTGGACTCTCACCTTGTGGCTGCTTTGGACTCTTAGCTCGTGGTGACTTCGTTTCTCAATCCATGATTGCTTTGGACTCTTGGGCCCAAAGCCTTGCAATGTGTGCAAGACTGAGAGCTCTGCCAGACATCACAGAGTAAAAGTAGACCCAGGCCTACGGGCACCACTGAAAAACTAAGCAGAAAGGTGGATGAGGCAGAAGGATTATGTTTCCCATGGCAGTTTAAAACTTTCTAGCTGCTGCTGGAAAAAAGCTAATTAGATCACTGTGCTCAACCCCACTTAACCCAGCTCACTTCAACCCAACTCAACTCAACCCAACTCAACTCACTTCAACTCAACTCAACCCAACTCAACTCAACCCAACTCAACTCAACCCAACTCAACTCAACCCAACTCAACTCACTTCAACTCAACTCAACCCAACTCAACTCAACCCAACTCAACTCACTTCAACTTAACTCAATCCAACTCAACTCAACCCAACTCAACTCACTTCAATTTAACTCAATCCAACTCAACTCAACCCAACTTAACTCACTTCAACTCAACTCACATCAACTCAACTCAATCCAACTCAACTTGACTCACTTCAACTCAACTCAAGACAACTAAACACAACTCGACTCAACCCAGTCCAACTCAACTTAACTCACTTAAACCCAACTTAACCCAACCAAACTCAACTCAACTCACTTCAACTCAATTCAACTCAACCCAACCCAACTCACTTAAACTCAACCCAACTCAGCTCAACCCAATTTAACCCAACCCAACCCAACGCAACTCAACTCACTTCAACTCAATTTAACTTAACTCAATTAAACTCAACTCAACTCAATCCAACTTAACCCAACTCAACTTAACCCAATCCAACTTAACCCAGCTCAATTCACTTCAACTCAACTTAACCCAACCCAACTTAACTCACTTCAAGTCAACCCAACTCACTTCAACTCAACTTAACCCAAGTCAACTTAGTTTAACTCAACTGAACTCAATCCAACTCAATCCAACTCAACCCAACATTTCTCTGACACTTTTATCCAGAGTGACTTACTTCTGGACTACAGTGATTTCCACATGCAAAGGTCATTGTTTCTGTCTTCCTTTTGGGAATAATTAATTGCTTGGTGTAAAAATGGGTTGAAACATCTTTTTTTAAACATCATGAGAGAAACGTGGCCAGACAGGCTTTTGCTGCAATGGAGGCTCAAAGACTTGCTCAAAGGCTCAAAGTGTGTTTCAGTTGGGAGTTCTTCCAATGAAAAACTAAAGACGAAGATCATCTCCAAGTAAAAGTAGACTCAAACCTTTGGGTAGTTCAATATCCAGAAAGGTCAGAAAAGATCCTTATAATGTGCTTCAGAGAGCTCATGGACCTGCAGAATATTGAAAAAAAATTAACGCTAAAGGGTGTGCAAGGCATAAGGATGACCTTTTTATATTTGCTGTGCCCCCAAATAAAGAGTTTGGCAAAAGAAAATCAAACTTTACCCCAGCTTAGTCAATCAAATCTTATAGCCCACCAATTATCCCTGTGTAAACAGCATTTCTGAATCATGACACACTCGCCTCCAGCTGTGTGGAGTAACCTTAACCCTCCAGAGTCTACAAAAGTGCTGCCGCATCGACTGGGGTGTTTCTTGATGTTTCTATTAAAATCTTTGTGATAATACAACCGTAGAAATGCGGTTCAGGCCTTTCCTGAATCTCTAGACTCTGCCCTTTCCACTGCATCTCATCGCCAGATCAAAAAGCTGACAAGATCGCTGCCTCCCAATTCAACCACACTTAACCCAACCCAGCTCAACTCACTTCAACTAAACTCAACTCAACTTAACCCAACCCAGCTCAACTCACTTCAACTAAACTCAACTCAACTTAACCCAACCCAGCTCAACTCACTTCAACTAAACTCAACTCAACTTAACCCAACCCAGCTCAACTCACTTCAACTAAACTCAACTCAACTTAACCCAACCCAGCTCAACTCACTTCAACTAAACTCAAGCCAACTAAACACAACTCAACTCAACCCAATCCAACTCAACTCACTTCAACTCAACTCAACCCAATCCAACTCAACTCACTTCAACTCAATTTAACCCAATCCAACTCAACTCAACCCAATCCAACTCAACTCACTTCAACTCAATTTAACCCAATCCAACTCAACCCAACCCAATCCAACTCAACTCACTTCAACTCAGCTTAACCCAACTCAACTCAACCCAACTCAACTCAACCCAACCCAACTCAACTCAACTCAACTCACTTCAACTCAACTCACTTCAACTCAACTCAAGCCAACTAAACACAACTCAACTCAACCCAATCCATGTTTTATGTTCTGAACAGTTTGATATAAAACATGTAGGTATTATCTGATATGCAAATGGATTTAAAGGCGAATTTAAGAAGATATGCAGAAAAAAATGCCCTTATAGACTCCAGAGGGTTAAATAGACTTGCACAGCTCAGGGTTGTTGGGGCTCTCCAGACGTCCTGAGTAGGAAACCCGACCTCTGGGGGCATTCCAGTAGAAATTTCTTAACCCAGAACTTCGACAATCTGACATCCCGATTCATTAGATATGTTGCCAGTAGGTTCAAGATGTTGATCTGCTCCAGAGAGTCCTATTCTATTGGCAGTACTTCTCTACAGGGACTAGACAGGCTGCATATGTGCATTTGCACATCTGTCTCAGCAGCAATAGGTGCAACTTAAAGTAGCTGAATGCATTCATGAGAAGAGGTGTCCACAAACATTTGGACATTTAATAAATATCATGCAGTGTTCTTTAGCGTGCTTTATAGAAATATGTGAATGTGAAGAACCTTTTTTAGGCTTATGTTAGAAATGTTCTTTATCGATTTAAAGGCTTTTGACGCCCACATCTCTTAGGAGAACGGTTCTTTAGGTTCTTCAATGGCATCGCTCACAAAACCATTACCAGCACCTTTATTTTTAAGAGTATAGGTATGAGTGAATAGGTGTGGGTGTGGGTGTGCTGCCCTGTGGTGCTCCGGGGGAGATTCCTGCCTCATGTCCAATGATCTCGGTTAGGCTCCAGACCCAGAAGAAGCGCAGAAGAAGGTGAACGAATGGTTTTGGACTCTTGCTCGGTTCCTGAATTTCTTGATTACAGATCGTCCTGCATTGTCCTTTCCTGCCCGTGTTTGGAGCTCTGCCTGGGAGCACTCTGAGTATTGGATTGCCCCAATAAAGCGTCTATTTGATAACTGTTCCTTTTAAATGTGTGGCGGGAGGGATGTGTCTGGGCGTATTGACTGATGGCTTCAATCGCAGAAGTGTTTAACGACGTTTTCACTGATAATTTTCCAAATGAGATCGACTCGCTGGAGTTAGCACTCACTGCAAATGAGGCCAATATTCCTAGATTACTATATCTCAGTTTCTAATATACATCTCAAAGACCAGGCCTGATGATTTTGAAGTGATGTGCACTTAAAAAGGGTTCTTCATGGGTTCTTTAGTACGGTATTTGTTCTGTCGAGGCATGAGATCTCAAGAGAATAAGTTCTTAAATGCTTAAAATTTGTTGTTTGTTTTTGCAAATGAATGCAATTCTCAGGTGACTGTATATTCATTTATTATTGATCTCAAAAGGCCAGGCCTAAATTTGGGGTTCTTCAAGGGTTCTTCCCTAAATCACCTCAATCAACTCAAAGAACCATTTGAATGTGTAAATGGTTCTTTGCGAATAAAAACAACACTAAAATATGATATAGACCTCGAAAGCCAGGCCTTATGAGGTTCCTCAAGGGTTCTGTAGTAAAGCTGTGGTTCTCTATGGAAGCATGACAACATTATCATAAAATCTGAATGCTCAAATGGTTCTCTGCAAATGAATACGATACTCACGGATGCCTATGGGCCCTATTTTGGCGATCTTTAGGCGAGCCGTCAACAGTGCACCGTTCAGCTTGATTTAGGGGGCGTGTCGGTGTGTCTTTGCTATGGTAACGAGGGGGAAAGTTCGCCTTCCTCGGCTCGAAACGCTCAAAAGTCATGTACTGAGTCCCTTAATGAATCATGGGTGTGTTTGTTTTGGGCGTAACGTGCAGTAATAAACCAATCAGCGTGTCTCTCGCCGCTCCCTTTAAGAGCCAGGTGCGGTCAGACTGACCTTGGCGGGTTGCCATTTCAGTGATGTAAAGCGTGGGGGGGTGTACGAGCGTCGGGCTGCACGTGCCTGTGTTGACAATTCACTACCAAGTTAGCAACGACTGCCTGACTGTTGACGGACGAACGTCTGTCTAGGCTGTTTTCAGTCAGTGGAGCTCCTGCTGTGTTTTCCGCTGCTGAGATACACAGCAATACTCCAGAAACTGACCTGAACACCCCTCATTTCGAGACCACCATCAGCGTAGAGATATTCACGAGCAGCGCTGCTGTTTAACCGAGTGGAAATAGACTGCTGGCGGGGTGGAAGATAGCAATGAGAATCTGTGTAAGATAGGGCCCTATGTCTTCTCAAATCTCAAAGACATTCCTGATGATGTATCGTTTTTAAAAAAAGGTCCTTCAAGGATTCTTTGCTAAAGCTGTAGTTCTGTAAAGAACCGTGACAACTCGAAGAACCATTTGCATGCCTGATTGGTTCTTTGTCTGGTTGAAGGGATCTTTATATTGCTGGATGTTTTTTCTTATTAGAACCTTCTTTAAAGAACTTTCTAAATCAAAGAACCCCTTTCAGGACTCTACATTATTGCATGGAGGGAACTCAGTCCTGGGGGGTCCCGGCTTAAGAACGCCTGGATCAACTCCCCCATTAATTGCCGGGTTTAGTCGGTGGGTTAGAGCTGGAAAAATAATCAAGCTGTGCTGGACTCCGGCCCTCGGTTTCCCACCCCTGGCATCGACTGCTTCAGGAGGTTTTACTGATGTTGGACAGAGATGAGTGTAAAGACTTGTAAAGGCACTGCTGTACCCTCTTAGTACCCTACTCAGTAACTACAGGGACTTTATACATAGGCTTTTTAAGAGGTTAAAAGCCATGGCTAATAATTGTAATTGTGCTCCTCGCAGATGCCTGAAATGTGCAGACGCCCCATGTCAGAAAAGCTGCCCCACTGATCTGGACATTAAATCTTTCATTACCAGCATTGCCAACAAGGTAAGGCTCATTATAGGGCTATATATGAACATTCATAAAAACTGACATTCAGAAGCTCTAATCAGTGTAATTTTGCCCAGGTTGGGTATTTATTTATTTAATTTTTTTTAATTCTACTAATAATTACTTAATAATTACTTTTTTAACCCCTGTCCCCTTAAAAACATACTACTGCATGTGTAGTCACATGACTCCACCCCATCCAGTCTGCAACATGGAGTTCTCCTCAAACATAGAGCCAACTGAGCAACTCGAGCAGCTTATAGAATCCTTCATTAATCGCAATCGAGGTTAAATGTTCAGTGATGGTGATTTGAGGTCGTATCGTCCAGCACTAGTTCTTTATGACATCCTTTTTATATATTAGATCATAATAATAGATCATATTGTATAATGTACTCTTATCTGTTCAATAAATCACTGATATTAGAATAAACACTAATAATAACACTCCTACAGAAAGTGGTGGAGGTTCTCCATCACTGTGTTCATCATTAGAACATCTCCAAAGTTCTCCTCTCTCATGGAGTCTAGTATTATTTAGAGTTCTCCTCAGATCAACACCTGGTTTGGTGGTAAATCAGGGCTTAATGATGGTAAATCAGGTGAGCTGCTGCTGCTGCTGATGATGATGGAGTTGAACACATCCTCCATGCTGTGCTGGCTGGACTGGGGGGCGTCCAGGAGAAATCTGGAGGAACCGAGCTCTGTTCTTCAGACTAGCTCACCGACAAGATCTCACTACTTTCTTTCTTCTCTTGTTTCTCCTTTTTACTGGATTTATGTTCACCTGCATCTGATCTGATGAGATCTGGAGCTTCTACAGTAATTTTTCTATTGTTTGTATTCCCTTATTATGTAAGTCCTTCCTATAGCCGTGAAAACTGTCACCTGTCTTGACATTTTACCCTTCTTGTGTGGTGTAGAATTACTATGGTGCAGCAAAGGCCATTTTGTCTGACAACCCGCTGGGGCTGACCTGTGGCATGGTGTGTCCCACCTCTGAGCTGTGTGTGGGGGGCTGTAACCTCTACGCCTCTGAGGAGGGGCCCATCAACATCGGTGGGCTGCAGCAGTTCGCTACTGAGGTAATATTTATATTCTGGAGTCTGTAGTGGTGTGCATTGTGCCCTATAGTGCATGTCTGGAGTGTGTAAGTCGTTGTTGGATGTATAAATAAGGAGCCTATTTACCACCCTGTTACTTTACCTCCGAACTTATTATCCTTTTATTATGGGCTTGAGTGAAAAAACAACAATAAATAAATATAAATTGACTACTTTACGGCACCGCAGCGGTTCACAGGAGCCGCGTAGCATAGCCTAGCCTAGCCTAGCATGCATAGCATTGTTTTTAGCACTGTAAAAAGAACATTTTATAACATTTTATAACTTTTCTTGTCATTATTTATTATTGTTGTCTTACCAGACAGCATTGCTGTGGGGTGAGAAATGAAGAGATGATCCTAATTGGCTAGGGTTAGATTTTAGTCAAGTCAAGTCAAGTAAAGTCAAATTTATTTGTAGAGCTTTTTACAACAGTTGTCGTCACAAAGCAGCTTTACATAATTAGTAATCAGTAAAAGACAGAGACAAAAAAGAAATAACGTAAGACATGAAGGATCAAAGACTCCCAGTGAGCAGCCAAGGGCGACAGTGGTAAGGAGAACCTCCCTCAGAGCTGGAGGAAGAAACCTTGGGAGGAACCAAGACTCACAAGGGGGACCCGACCCGTCCTCCTCTGATCAGAACTATTGATAAATTATTGATAAAAATGACCAAACATCGTCCCCAGCTCTAGACTATTCTTTATCAACAGGTGCTTTCCACGACTTCCCTCTTTAACTTCTCGGCTGCCGAATTTGAGCGCCACGATCACAACAGCTAGCGAAGTGTGGTGGTGATGTTCATCCTGGGATAACTGAAGCTAAACGGATCAGCAACACCATCTTCTACTTTGCCTTTGACTGTGTCACAGCTCTGGCTATCAGGGATTTCGTTAGTGGGCAGGGTTTCTGTAAATGTTGGTGGTGTGAACATCAAGACTGTGATGTAACAGTTTTGGGGTTTTGGAATCGGCCTGTTTTACAGCTCTGTTTGTGGTTCTGCTGGAAGTGCTTTTGAAGCAGTGTTTGAGGTTCAGAGTTCATCATCTCCATATCCCGAACTCTCGTTATTATTATCCAACTATTACTATAAAGTTTTCCATTCTTGGGCTCCTTTATAGCTCACCCAAAGACTTTCATCTGCATTTTAATCTTTTAACCAGCAGAACGTTACAAGTTCTTCACAGAAACACAGTATGACCTCAGATGTTTAATGATATACTTTTTGGACAAAAGTTTTGGGACACCTGCTCATTCATTGCCCCTTGTTTCTTCCAAAATCAAGGGTATTCAAAAAGATTGGTTGACCCTCACCACCCGCCTCATCCCTAACTACCAAACTAATCCCAAAAGTACTGCACAGAACACAGTTCCTCCACTGCTCCACAGCTCAATGCTGGGGGGCTTTAAACCCCTCTTGCCCATTAAGGCATTAGACAGCATGGGGCCCCATATTTGCTCCATAGAGTCCTATTCTATTGGCAGCACTTTTTTTACAGGGTCTAAGTGTGTAACTGTGTGTTTGTGTGTGTGCATTTGCACATCTGTGTCAGCAGCAATGGGTGCAACTTAAAGTAGCTGAATGCATTCATTTGAACAGGGTGTCCACAAACTTTTCTAATTTCTAATATTGATCAGCTTAGAGTAAAAGGGTTGTTGTTACTCAGCAACAGCAAGGGCTGTAATCAGACGGATCAGATAACATAAAAAGACCCTGGATTACGTTTCAGCGGAGAACTGCCGACTTCAGGACCGATCTGGTCTTTTTGTGGAGCTTTCTGAGCAGCGCCGCTTGCAATTTGGCCAGTCTTGCTTGTTTGCTTTGGGTTTATTTGTAGTTTTTGGCGGTTTTTGGTCGGCTCCACTGGCCAGCTCCACTGCTGTCCTCTCTAATGACCACCAACAGCACCTTCCTCATTGTTTTGTTTTCCCAGTCTCCAGCCTGGGAGAAGCCTGCAGTCCTAATCAGAGCTGTAAAATCTTTCTGTTAGCCGCTCCCCTCTCACACGTGGTGTGTGTCACCGCAGAGCCGCCGGTTCCCCTCCCCATCCAGCGTCAAAGGTCATGGTTGTTCATTAATCCGTTGATTAGATAACCCTTTGAGAGGGTCATTAGAATCCACCTTGCTCCCCCTGATCTCTGCAGTGTGTCAGCACCCCACCTTCAGCACTACTACACACACACACACACACATTCTACACTGTGTAGAATCATTAGGTAATACGTTCTATGCAGAATAGGAGGTGCTGCGAAGGGTTCTTTGAGCAACGCCATAGAAGAACCGCTTTAGTAAAAGAGCTGTGGGTATGAAGACCCTTTAGGCTTTATTTACACATATCGTATAAATGGACAAAAGTATTGGGACACCTGCTCAGTCATTGTTTCTTTTGAAATCTCAATTTCCTGCTGTCCACACTATCCACTCCCCAACAGTACCATGGTTTTACACCCCATTACACTCCTAATAAACGCTGTTCATAGGAAATCTGCCCCCCTTTCCTACAGAAAGAGCCTCTGCTCATTTTAAAATGCTTAAAACTAGTTGTTGAAACATTGCTGTGAGGATTTGGTTGCATTCTGCCTCACAAAAGCATCAGTGAGGCTGGATACTGATGTTGAATATTTAGTCCTGACACTTCAGCTCATCCCAGAAATTTTGGATGGAGCTCCATCACTCCATCACTGCTCCACAGCTCAGTGCTGGGGGGCTTTATACCCCTCTTGTTGATTGACATATGGCTGCTCCATGGTATCCTATTCTATTGTCAGTGTTTTTCTATGCAGATTATACAAGCTTTAGGTGTACAGCTGAACGAAGTGGTGTCTAAATACTTTTGGACACGTAATGCATCCACACAGTCAGTGTGAGCTTCACGTTTCCATAAGGTTGAATGGGATTTTACAGTAACTTTAAAGCTCGTCCAACCTAGCAACAGTCGCCATGACAGAATATGCGGCAATGTGGGCGGAGCCAGGACCAATCACTGATCTTTCTTTCCTCAGGTGTTCAGTAAGATGCGGATTCCTCAGATCAGAAACCCTGATCTCCTTCCTCCTGAGCAGATGCCTGAAGGTTTCCACTCTAAAATCGCTCTGATTGGCTGCGGCCCTGCCAGCGTCAGCTGCGCCTCCTTTCTGGCCCGCCTGGGCTACGACAACATCACCGTCTTTGAGAAGCAGAAGTACATCGGAGGCTTGAGGTAGGATGTTACGCGAAGGCCGAATGCATGGAAAGCCGTGACGTCCACACAGGTCTACACAGTTTCCCCCTCCTACAGCTAATGGACTGAGACAGGTGGACCTGGAGCTACGAGCCTACGACGTGTCCTACGACACCACAGTCTCGGCTACATTCAAAAATCAAGACGAGTACCTCTGATGTGAGCTGTGTGATGTACCTCAGTCCATGTTTATAGACACTACTGAGGGGTACAGTGTCAGAAACCACATAAACATGAAGTGCTGAACCCAGTGTTTCTCAACCCAGGTCCAGGTCCAGGGCACCCTGCCCTGCACATTTTAGTGATTTCCCTGCTCCCGACACACCTGATTCCACTGATCAGCTCATTTACAAGCCCTGTCAGAGTTACAGGGGGTGTGTTGAAGCAGGGAGTCCACTAAAATGTGCTCTAGACCCGACTAGAGGTGGCAAATCTGGGTCCAGAAAGTAAGAATCCGCCCCAAGAACAAAATCTGGGGCGGATTTTTACTTTCTGGACCTGATTTTGCCACCATAGGACCCCAAAGGAGCCTCATAAAAGCTTTTAACGTTGACGTCCATTGTAAAGACACTAGTATTCAGAGCTTACTCAGATTACAGAGGTGGGTCAATGCTGTGTTAGGAGCCTTGCCTTGGTGTAGCGCAGCACAGTCACCCAGACTGGGAATCGAACCCATACAGCTCACTGGCAGGTAGCGGTGTTATCTGTTGTTGTGCCACACCAACCAGAGATCCGGGTCTGAGCCCCAAGTGAACAAGCCGGAGGTAAAACCCGCCTTGAGAGGAACCAAGACTCAGAAGGGGAACCCATTTTCCTCCCTTGGACAACAGACAACAAAGCAAATAACAGTTGACAAAAGTATTGGGACACCTGCTCCTTCACCGTGGGGTATTAAGTGGAGGCATACAGTGTCAGAAACCACATAAACATATTAAAGTAAAGTGCTGAACCCTCTAGTGTTTTTCAGGCCTGGTCCTAAAGGCACCCTGCCCTGCACATTTTACTGATTTCCCCGCTCCCGACACACCTGATTCCACTGATCAGCTCGTTTACAAGCCCTGTCAGAGTTACAGGGGGTGTGTTGAAGCAGGGAGTCCAATAAAATGTGTTCTAGACCCAAATAGACGTGGCAAATCCGGGTCCAGAAAGTCAATGGTAAAAGCTTTTATGAGGCTCCTGTGAGGTCCTATGTCCTAAAATTAGGACCAGAAAGTAAGAATCCGCCCCAGGATTTTGGGAATCAAACCCATACAGCTCACTGACAGGTAGAGGTGTTATCTGTTGTTGTGCCACACCAACCAAAGATCCGGGTCTGAGCCCCAAGTGAACGAGCCGGAGGTAAAACCCGCCTTGAGAGGAACCAAGACTCAGAAGGGGAACCCATTTTTCTCCCTTGGACAACAGACAACAAAGCAAATAACAATTGACAAAAGTATTGGGACACCTGCTCCTTCACCGTTTCTTTAAGATCTAGGGTATTAAGTGGAGCTATGACATAACTAAATTGTAGGAGAAGGACCACGCCCCGAACCAAACACGCACCCACCTCCACCCTGTCTCCTCCCTTTTGTCCATCACTCACCACCACGCCAATGGGGGGGTTAAGGCTTCACGCACAGACCACAGGGAAGCCAACATGGACAACCTAAGCCATTCCACCCTCCAGTTCCTTCTTAAAGCATGGTCCGCACTGTCTCCACTGTCCAGGGAAGAAGGCTGTACTAGATTTTGGAGAAGCAGAAGAGGGATGGACAGCAGTGAAGGAGGAGCTCTGAGCCTCTGAGCTGGGACGAGAGTCAGAGGCTGTAATTTAATTAAAGGACTCTTTGTTACTGGGTGACATTTCTGCTGGATTACAAAGAATACAGTATTTGGCTGTATTAACTTTTTCTGTGTGTGTGTGTGTGTGTGTGTGTGTGTGTGTGTGTGTGTGTGTGTGCAGCACTTCA
>NC_132888.1:3589479-3666979 GCF_030463535.1 Salminus brasiliensis
GGAACGACAAGTACTATTTGGACAAAAGTATTGGGACACCTGCTCATACATGGTTTCTTCTGAAATCAAGAGTCTATCCTGACTTGTTTGGAGTGACTCTCCGAGCTGGAACTTCTCTTACAACTTCAGCCTGAATGGGCGGAGCTGAGCTGCTGTTGGCTGAACAGGCGGATGTATGTAAATACTGTAGTTGTTGTGACATCACAAAAACAATGATTTTTAAGTTTACTTTTCTATTTATATTTATTAAAGTTAGGAAAATTAGGCAGCTTTACTGCCAGATTATTTATATATATATAAAAAAATGGAGATTCAAGTTTTATACATGAGGGTAGTGATATGATAATTAATTAAATAATAATAATAATAAATAATAATAAAAGTTATTATGTTTAATAATATCACTTTTACTATTATATACATCTACATTTTGGCTTATTATATTTAATCCAATCATATTTTTAAAGAAATATTACATTATTAAAAGACAATAATGTTATTTATTACTTTATTTATTGTTTAATGTTGATTCGTTTATCTAATGAATAATAAATATAATTATTATTAATAGAGTTTAATAGTTGTATTCATATTTCATATTTGATTATTTACTAATTCATTAAACAACAACTTCTGAATTGTTTTAATTGTTTAACATTTTAATTGTTATTTATTATATTCTAATATTATTTATTACATTATTTATTATTCAATAAATAACAATATATACATTATTTTCTTATTTATTACACTATTTCATTTTTTAAAATACTTTATTTATCATTACATCATTATTATTTATATATTTGATCATATTTATGTTTTGGATTGTTTTTTATTGACTAATATATTATGTAATAAATAAATATTATTAAAAAAGTAATAGGAAGTCCTTCAAGTCCCAGTCCGCGTTCCTTAAATAATGCTAGCAGTTTTAACAGTGAATTTCCTGTATTTCCATTTCTTTCTCAATCTCCATCCCTATTATCTCTTTTTTCTCTATCTCTCTCGCCCAATCTTTCTCTCTCACCATCTATTCTTATCTCCCTCTCTCGCCCTCTCATTCTCCCCCTTAAACACACACCTGCCCTCCTCGTTAAATGTCACATTCATTTCTTCCTGCTTGTCTGATGTCCGTATTTAACCTTAATGCTCATAAAGCCGGTGAGCCGCTGATGCCCCCCCCCTCCACCGAGCAGGAGAAATGTCTTAGCCGCCTCATTTGGCTTTTCTATTTTTATAAATGTAAGGAAATAAGGCGCGCCGCGGCGTATTGATTTGATTTGAGAAATTCAAACATTCCTTGAGGGCGTCTGTGTACTTTTCCCCTCCTGCTCTTATTTTTTCTCATAATTAAAAGGGATTCATATCATTTATTATGTTTGGGAACGCGCTCGCCCGCCTTTTGTGGCTGGGAGAAGCTGGGAGTGTTGGGGGATTTGGTTTTCTCATAAAGCGCGACGGCGAGGCGAGTGGTAGAGAATGTGTGTGTGTGTGTGTGTGTGTGAGATTTCTGCTGTCAGCCGGGTTGGAGCTGTGTATGCAGATGTGGGCCGGGCCTGTGAGAGGAGAGTCCAGGTTGAGGAGCACAGATAAGAGCGGTTCTTTCATCCTGCTGGATCACTCGGGCGGGAGCAGCGGTTCGGCCTGTTGCTGTTTGATGCCGGTCATCATATTGTTTCCTGCCCGTCTCTCTTCAGGCCCTCAGTATTAGCTCTCATCAAAAGGTACACTCCTGGAGTACGGCCAAGAAAATGCAGTACTGCCTGCACGAGCACACACACACACACACACACACACACACACACACACAAGCACACACACACACAAACACAAGCACACACACTATTTATCTATATATATCTCCCTCACACTTTTGCTTTCCCTCCCTTCATCTTACATCTCTCTCTCTCTCTCTCTCTCTCGCTCTCTCTCGCTCTCTTTCTCTCTCTCTCTCTCTGTTTATCACTCTGTCTCTCTGTCTCTCTCTCTCTCTCTCTCTCTCTCTCTCTCTCTGTTTATCACTCTGTCTCTCTGTCTCTCTGTCTCTCTCTCTCTCTCTCTCTCTGTTTATCTCTCACTCTCTCTCTCTCTCTCTCTCTCTCTCTGTTTATCTATATCTCGCTCTCTCTCTCTCTCTTTCTCTCTCTCTCTCTGTTTATCACTCTGTCTCTCTCTCTCTCTCTCTCTCTGTTTATCACTCTGTCTCTCTGTCTCTGTCTCTCCTCTATCTCGCTCTCTGTTTATCTATATCTCGCTCTCTCTCGCTCTCTTTCTCTCTCTCTCTCTCTGTTTATCACTCTGTCTCTCTGTCTCTCTCTCTCTCTCTCTCTCTCTCTCTCTCTCTCTCTGTTTATCACTCTGTCTCTCTGTCTCTCTCCCTCTCTCTCTCTCTCTCTCTGTTTATCACTCTGTCTCTCTGTCTCTCTGTCTCTCTCTCTCTCTCTCTCTCTCTCTCTCTCTCTCTCTGTTTATCACTCTGTCTCTCTGTCTCTCTCCCTCTCTCTCTCTCTCTCTCTCTCTCTCTCTGTTTATCTATCTATCTATCTCTCTCTCTCCCTCTCTCTCTGTCTCTCCTCTATCTCTCTCTCTCTCTGTTTATCTATATCTCGCTCTCTCTCGCTCTCTTTCTCTCTCTCTCTGTTTATCTCTCACTCTCTCTCTCTCCCTCTCCTTCTCTCTCTCTGTTTATCTCTCTCACTCTCTCTCTCTCTTTCTCTCTCTCTCTGTTTATTTCTCTCTCTCTCTCTCTCTCTCTCTCTCTCCCTCTTCCTCTTGTCATTTTCTCGTCCCCTGCCCCCCCTCTCTTCTTGTTTCTCACTCCACCTCTGTTTCTCCTCTCTCATCTTTCACACACACACACACACTCACACTTGCACACTCACACACACACACTCACACACACACACACTCACACTCACACACACACAGTGTCGCGTGTGAGGGGTAGTGAAAGCAGTGTGAGGTGTGTAGAGTCTGAGCGAGTGCGGAGCTGAAGGATGTGAGTCTGATGACTGGGGGAAGGGGTTCCCGCCGCTGCAGCGCTCACACCACACACGAGGATGAGGGCGCTGAGCGGGACACTGAGGGCGCTGAGCGGGACACTGAGGGCGCTGAGCGGGACACTGAGGGCGCTGAGCGGGACACTGAGGGGGCTGAGCGGGACACTGAGGGCGCTGAGCGGGACACTGAGGGTGCTGAACGGGACACTGAGGGTGCTGAGCGGGACACTGAGGGGGCTGAGCGGGACACTAAGGGCGCTGAGCGGGACACTGGGAGCTGGGACAGTGTGGGACAGTTCAGACTTTGCCCCGGTTTGGCTGTAACGGGGCTGACTGCTGCAGATAAGCTCCTCTCTCTGATAGCCAGCAGCGCTCTGAATGTCAGTACGTTCAGTGTGCTGTAATAACCATTACCTGAGGGGGGTCACGACAACAAGGTCACGTGACTTACAGTCGCACGCTCGTTAACGCTCAAAGTCCACTGGTGAATCGCGCAGTGAGAGCAACCTCCCGCAGTCACACTTCAGACTTTTCCATTAAAGACTCGTATCGTGGAAAACCAGGGGGAGTCCGAGTTTGACGTTGTCCAGAATATTAGAGATGCCTTGGAACTATATGTCCAAATGTTTGTGGACACCCCTTCTAATGAATACATTCAGCTACTTTAAGTTGCTCTCATTGCTGACACAGATGTGCAAATGCACACACTCACACACTTCCCTGTAGAAGTATTATATTGTTATTGTTTTTTTATTATTAATTCAATAAAATTGAAATTAATAAACATTTTGCCATCTTGTCACCACATGCAATCAAATCCTCACAGCAGTGCTCCTCTAAAATCTAGTAAAGCCTTCTTCTTCTCTGAACAGTAGAGATTACAGCTACTCCAACAAAAGCAGGATCAGCTCTTTTTAACACCCTTTATTTTAGAAGAAACAGTGAATGAGCAGCGTCCCAATACTTTTGTCCATATAGTGTATGCAGATAACCCCTATAGTGATTGGCTGTCCTGCATTGGGAATCATTCAGATAACAGTCCAGGCTGCAAGAGGGGCAGTGGTGTCTCAGTGGTCAGAGCTCCGGGCTATCGGGCTAAATCTTAAAGTTAGAAGTTCAAAGGCTTCTTTGAACTTAAAAGGACGTAAAATAATCACTTAAAACGTAAAATAATCAAAAAAAGGTTCTTCAAACCTGGAAACGTGGTTCTTTATGGAATCTTATGCAATCTATGGCATCATTTGAAGACCAATTTGAGTTAATCATGTTAATAAATCAATAAATGTGGATATCTATTGATCTATTGGATATCTATTGTTAGCCCCGTAGCTCCAATGCTAGGCTAAAGCAGCACGAATAGTGATGTAAAATGAATTGCGGCTGTTTTTGGTACATGAACCACCTGGACCTCAGGTGGACCTCAAAAAATGAAGCACCAGCAAAATGCAGCACATAGGCCCTTTAACAACCCCGCCGCCAGAGCTTTCCGAGTTGCGAGGCGGTCGCTCAGCTGGCGGGAGTAGATTTTCACTGGGAGGCCTTGTCCATTTCTTTTTATGAGGTGGATCCTGCTTGACTCAGGTGCATGAATGCAGCGGAGTGGCATTGTAGCATTCATCAGTGACAGCTTTAATGGAGGCTAAGCCGAGCTCTGACCAGCTGAGACCTCACGGACACCTTCTGCTGACATTTCTACAGCACACAAAAAAGCCCTGTGAAAAAAAGAGGCTGGCTTCTCACGCCATTAGACCTCGTGTTCCTCCCAGCCTGAGCTTAAAGCCGTAGTTTAGTGGGAAGGCCAGATTTACGCAGCTGCTCTAATGGTCCAAATATTTGCAGCATCCATTGCTGCTGACACAGATGTGCAAATGCACACACGCAGCTTGTCTAGTCCCTGTAGAGAAGAAGTACTGCCAATAGAATAGGACTCTCTGGAGCAGATAAACATGATGACCCTATCGGCTCCATGCTGCCTAATAATGTCAGGCGTGGGCTAGTAGAGGGGTGTAACGCCTCCCAGCATTAAGGAGCTGTGGAGCAGTGGAAGAACTGCGTTCTCTGGTATGATGGATGGTGGAGCTCCATCCAGTACTTTTGGGATGAGTTGGGGATTAATGAGGTGGGGTGGTGATCATCATCATCCAACATCCTGACCTCACTAATGCTACTGCTGCTGAATGCAATCAAATCCTCACAGCGATCCTCCTCCAAAATCTAGTAGAAAGCCTTCTACTGGTTCAGGATGAATGATATGTTACGGGGTGGTAAATTTCATCCAGTTCCTGATCTAGGACACACGGCAATCAATTTGAAATATAATTGTATTTGTTTTAATGGTGTAAAATTTGATTCGAAATCAGTTTCTCTAAGTAAACTAAAAGGACAAAAGTATTGGGACACCTGCTGGGACCTTCCTTCTGTTGAAATCAAGGGTATTAGAAAGTAGCTGCCTCTACTGTTCAGAGAAGAAGACTTTCTACTAGATTTGGGAGATGTAGCATTGCTGTGAGGATTTGATTGCATTCAATAACAAAAGCGTTAGTGATGAGGTCAGGATGTTTTTTGAGGTCAGCAACTTGTTTCGCCCTGACATTAAATAGTCCACAGTTACTCCAACAAAAGCAGGGTCAACTCTTTTTAATATCCTTGATTTTAGAAGAAACAGGGGATGAGTCCAGTTCATCCAGTTCCTGACCTTGGACACATGGTAATCGATTTGAAATATAATTTCATTTGTTTTAATAGTGTAAAATTTGATTAAAAATCAGTTTCTTTAAGTACACTAAAATGACAAAAGTATTGGGACACCTACTGGGACATTCCTTCTATTGAAATCAAGGGTATTAAAAAGATCTGATCCTGCTTTTGTTGGAGTAACTGTCTCTACTGTCCAGGGAAGAAGAAGGCTAGATTTTGGAGATGTAGCATTGCTGTGAGGATTTGATTGCATTCAGTAACAAATGCATTAGTGATGAGGTCGGGATGTTTTTTGAGGTCAGACACTGACATTAAAGGGTTAAATGCTCTTGTTCGATACCATATGGTTTGTTTCTGGCAAGAGGCCCCACACCTCATGCTGGCTTTTTGCACTATAGTGGTCCGTGGTGGTCTGATGTGGTAGCAGCGCTAGGCTAAAGCAGCAGCAGTCAGATTGTGATTGATAGTGCTGTGCATCCTCAGGGTTCAGGCCAGCCTCTAATGGACAGATTAGAAATGACAGAGGTTAAGCGTCTCTCAGATGTGTTTTTGTTTGCCCTCTGTCTCACTGACAGCCATCCTCAGTGAGGAGCCTGCCAGCTGCACGCCGTCTCACGCACACAGCTCAGTGGAAGAACCGCGGCGCTGATCCGCTCTAACGGACAGAAGTGCTTTGATGAGCCTTGTTCAGCGTGCTGGATGTTGAGGATCTGAGAGTTGACAGAAATAAAGGACATATACAGACCGAGACTGTGAAGATGATCACGTCATTCAGGGTCCTATATATGTAGTATATGTCCAAATATTTGTGGACACCCCTTCTAATGAATGCATTCAGCTATACTTTAAGTTGTACCCATTGCTGCTGACACATATGTGTAAATGCACACACACACACACACACACACACACACACACACACAACTTGTCTAGTCCCTGTAGAGACATACTGCCAATAGAATAGGACTCTCTGGAGCAGATCAACATGATGAACCTATTGGCACCATGCTGCCTAACGCCAGGCATGTGGGCTAATAGAGGGGTAAAAAGAGGGCTATTAAGCCCCCCAGCATTGAGCTGTGGAGCAGTGGAGCTTCCTGTGTTCTCTGGAATGATGGTGGTGCTTGGGATGATTTGGGGATGAGGTGAGGTGGTCCTCACAGCAATGCGCCTTCAAAATCTAATAGAAAGCTCATTCTTCTTTCCTGGACAGTAGAGATTACAGTCACTCCAACAAAAGCAGGATCAGCTCGTATTAATATCCTTAATTTATGAAGAAACAGTGAATGAGCAGTGTCCCAATACTTTTGTGTTGACTTCTAAGGGTCCTTCTTGATTTATGCTCAGTTGAACTGATGGAGGCTTTTATGATGACGGGCTCAACATGCTGTTCTTTGTTAAACAGGACTTCCACAAGCAAACAAGCACAAGATCTTCCAGGACCTGAGCATGGATCAGGGCTTCTTCACATCCAAGGACTTCCTTCCCTTGGTGGCCAAAGCTAGCAAAGAGGGTAAGTGGTGGAAAGGGAGACATCCGAGACCAGCTCAGAAGGAGAGAGTGAGCTAATGTACTGTACTAATCCCCTATAAGCCTTTAAAGTGGGTGTAAAGGGTCTAGATGTGAGACTTCACTGTCATAACAGTTACGAGATAGTTGATGGTGTGGTGATTCTTCACTTGGGGGCTCTTTTTACTGTCTTAACCGTCTTAAATATTTAAAAAATATATAATATTCAGAAAAAAAAAAATATATATATATATATATATACTTAAAGTATGTATAAAAATATATAATAATATTTTACAGTTAACCCCCCAAAACAAAATTAAATAATAATAATATAATAACTGTAAAATAACAACTGTAAAATATTATACAAATATTATAATGACGTAAAATATTATAAATTATTTTTTATTTAATAAAAATTGTATCCATACAAATAGTGGTTGTTTGATGTGGTAATCCATGTATTATTTTTTGAAAAATTAAAATAAAAAAAAAAAAATCATATAATTTCAGATCACTTTTACAACACTGAATAGTGTTACTTACTTTCTCACACTTTTTTCGGTATGCTCTAGACCTCTCTACGGATGGCTTTCGACCATATTGACAAAAAAAAACAGTGAAAATTAGTTTTAGTTTCGTTTGGTTTGCATTTAATTTTAATTTCTAATCAGTTAAAAAAAGCTGCTGATGGTAAAACCGAAAAGCTGTCATTACCATCACCATCTGCTGGTACCTTCACCACCACTTTTGTGCCGGTAGTGACGGTAGGTTAGGTAGGTTATGAATTTCCAACCTTTTCTCAACAGCCAGTATAACAGACACTTTCAGTACATATGAATAAGGTGAACGATGCTATTTTTAACCATGAATTATTGTCATAATAGTTTAAACGAATGGCAAGCCCTTCTAGCCTGACCTAATTTGTATTTCTTACTGGTAAAAACTCAAACTCAAGATCCCTGTAATGTCGTTTTTACCATTGAAACTCTCATTCCAGAGATCAACTATGAAATTTGTACTGTTAATATCATCAGATCTGTGGAAGTGATTCTGACTCATATTAGCAGCATGACATATCCTTAATGTCATTTTGACCAGTCATATTCTACCATTGATTTACATGAAATTTCACTCCTTCTGATCTGCAATTACTTTTTTAAATAAATTCTGACTAATAAAAATGCTAGTTCATAATAGTTGTAACTAGGCGGTGGTGCTCAGCAGTGGTTAGAGCTCTGGGCTATTGCTGACAGGGTTGTGGGTTCGATACCCGGGCTCGGCAAGCTGCCACTGTTGGGCCTTTGAGCAAGGCCCTTCACCCTCTCTGCTTCTTGGATGCTGGAGTTGGCTGCCTACCGCTCTGGGTGTGTGTGTGTGCTCACTCCCCCTAGTTCACTAGTGTGTGTGTGTGTGTTCACTACCACAGATGGGTGAAATGCAGAGGACACCTTTTTGCAGTATATAGTACTTGCACCCCTTTTACCCCTTTATTATTTTATTGGATTTATTTATTTTATTTTATTAATGCATTTAATGATGATTTTGGTGCATTTAGTCTGATAAGTTTGGTGCAATAAGTGATATTTATTATCTATACAAAATATTAATGTGTAATAAAGTATTTCTAACATGGGTTTCACCCTGCCTGTTAGTTATAGACTATAATACACCATATGTCCAAATGTTTGTGGACACCCCTTCTAATGAATACATTCAGCTATTTTAAGTTGCACCCATTGCTGCTGACACAGATGTGCAAATGCACACTCACACAGCTTGTCTAGTCCCTGTATAGAAGTACTGCCAATAGATTAGGACTCTCTGCAGGAGCAGGTAAACATGATGAACTTATTGGCTCCATGCTGCCTAATGCCAGGCGTGGGCTATAGAGGGGTATAAAGCCCCCCAGCATTGAGGAGCTGTGTAGCAGTGGAGGAACTGTGTTCTCTGGAATGATGGACGGTGGAGCGCCATCTAATACTTTTGGGATGAGCTGAGGAGTTGGGGATGAGGAGGAGTGGTGGTGGTGGTGGTGATCATCACCCGACATTCTGATCTCACTGAATGCAATCAAATCCTCACAGCAATGCTCCTCCAAGATCTAGTAGAAAGCCCTCTTCTATTATAGATTAGATAGATTACTCCAACAAAAGCAGGATAGACTCTTTTTAATAGCCTTGATTCCAGAAGAAGCGACGAATGAGCAGGCGTCCCAATACTTTTGTCCATATAGTGTATGTTAGTTAATGTTGTCAAGTTACATGATATTGATTATTAATTGATTATTATTAATTATTGATTATCTCTCTCTCTCTCTCTCTCTCTCTCAGGAATGTGTAGTTGCCGTCCTCCGTTGCCGGAGCTGCGTGGTAGTGTAATAGTCTTGGGTGCTGGAGACACGGCGTTTGACTGCGCGACCTCTGCCCTGCGCTGCGGAGCGAGGCGAGTGTTTGTGGTCTTCCGGAAAGGCTTCACCAACATCCGCGCCGTACCTGAAGAGGTAACAGATTTAAAAAATCCCTCCAGAAAGTGCTTCTCCTGCAGCATTTCTGCTGGAAGAGCTTAAAAAGAAAAGCCTCCTCACACTCGCTGGATGAGCCCCGGTTTCAGGTGTGCAGCTGCACCTCCGGCTGTGCCTTTAACAAGCTTCTCTCTCTGCTCGGATACGAGCTCGGACTGCTCAGCCATTATTCTGGGTTCGTGGAGTTATTTAGCATTTCCACAGCCGTGCTCCTCACGCGAGGGAGGAGATTTGATCGGCGTCTCCCTCCGTTTACCCCTGCGGATAAAATCGCAAATCATTTTCCGTTGTAGAGGGAGGTAAAGCGCGGTAATAAGCATGGTTATCGGTATCATTCCTCTCCCGGCTCTCCCTGAAAGCCTCTCCGCTGGTTGCATACAGGTGTTCCTGCTCGCTGCTCTTTTACCTGTGTGCTCGTCTTTTTAGGCAGTAGTCCTGCGGGACGGGAGCTGGTTTGACGTGTGTTTTAGGTGGACGTTCATGCCAATTTGTTTCACTGAAGGTCTTAATGGCCTCGGGAGGTTGTGAGTTCGAATCCCGAGCCGTGCTGCTTTGCCATCAGCAGCCGGAGTCTGAGAGAGCAAATCCTATTTCCTAAAGGTCCTGAGACTGATAACATTAATAAATACACAGATATATAATATTCAAATTTAACAAATAAATAATAATATATATTCAGTGTTTGGGGGAAACTGTAAAATATTATACATTATGTTTTATAAAAAATATATATTTTAAATCCGCTTAAGGTTAGGGTAAGATTTAAGGGTTAGGTTAAGGTTAGGTTTTAGGTTTAAGGTTTAGATTAAGGATTAGGTTAGGGTTAGGTTTAAGGATTAGATTAAGGATTAGGTTAGGGTTAGGTTTAAGGTTTAGGTTAGGGTTAGGTTAGGTTAGGTTAGGTTTAAGGCTTAGGTTAAGGTTAGAGTTAAGGTTTGGGTTAAGGTTTGGTTTTAGGGTTAGGTTTAAGGTTTGGGTTAAAGTTCGGGTTTGGTTTTAGGGTTAGGTTTAAGGTTTAGGTTAGGGTTTGGTTTTAGGGTTAGGTTTAAGGTTTGGGTTAAAGTTCGGGTTTGGTTTTAGGGTTAGGTTTAAGGTTTAGGTTAGGGTTTGGTTTTAGGGTTAGGTTTAAGGTTTAGGTTAAAGTTAGGGTTAGTTTAGGTTAAAGTTAGGGTTTGGTTTTAGGGTTAGGTTTAAGGTTTAGGTTAGAGTTTGGTTTTAGGGTTAGGTTTAAGGTTTAGGTTAGAGTTTGTTTTTAGGGTTAGGTTTAAGGTTTAGGTTTGGGTTTGGTTTTAGAGTTAGTTTAAGGTTCAGGTTAGAGTTTGGTTTTAGGGTTAGGTTTAAGGTTTAGGTTAAAGTTAGGGTTAGATTTAAGTTTTAGGTTAAGGTTAGGGTTAAGGTTTAGGTTAGGGTTTGGTTTAAGGGTTAGGTTTAAGGTTTAGGTTAGAGTTTTTTTAGGGTTAGGTTTAAGGTTTAGGTTAAAGTTAGGGTTTGGTTTTAGGGTTAGGTTTAAGGTTAAGGTTAAAGTTAGGGTTAGATTTTAGGGTAAGAGTTAAGGTTATGGTTAGGGTTAGGGTTATATTTAAGGTTTAGGTTTGGGTTAGGGTTAGATTTAGGGTTTAGGTTTGGTTTTAGGGTTAGATTTAAGATTTAGGTTAGATTTTAGGGTAAGATTTAAGGTTTAGTTTAGGGTTAGGGTTAGATTTAAGGTTTAAGTTAGGGTTAGGGTTAGATTTAAGGTTTAGGTTTGGGTTAGGGTTAGATTTAGGGTTTAGGTTTGGTTTTAGGGTTAGATTTAAGATTTAGGTTAGATTTTATGTAAGGTTTAGGTTAGATTTTAGGGTAAGATTTAAGGTTTAGGTTAGGGTTAGGGTTAGATTTAAGGTTTAGGTTAGCTGTAGGGCCACATTCAACAGACAGTCATTTACACTCAGCTTAGAGTTCAGCCGTATTTAATGCAGGTGCTGTGGATTGAAAGTAGAGAATCTGCACTTTCCACAGACCTGTTGAGCTGTGAGGGAGAAGAGTACAGTAAAATTACAGGGTGCTTTCCTAATGCCTGCTGTAACTGAGCTGAACCTTCTGGGGGTTAAAAGTGTTGGGAGGTTAGCTGATACTAATGGAGTCTGCTTCTGCTGGCCTGGATGGAAAGGGGGAGTTCTGTGCTGTATGCCTGAACCCGGCTCTAACCCTTTACTTCGTCTGGGCTTAGAACTTCTGTACAGTGTAAGAGAACTCAGGAAGCTATAAAGCTTTGTGACCTTTATGGAAATCTACAGTAAACACCCTCAAACTAAAGCTGACAGTCATACACTAAATAGACAAAAGTATTCAGACACCTGCTCATTTATTGTTTCTTCTGAAATCAAGGCTATTAAAAAGAGCTTATCCTGCTCTTATTGGAGTAACCGTCTCTACTGTCCAGGGAAGGCTTTCTGGAGCATTGATGTGAGGATTTGATTGCATTCAGCGACAACAAGCATTAATTAGTAAGGTCAGGATGTTAGATGATGATCACCACCCCACCTCATTACTCAACCCAACTCCCCAACTCAACAAAAGTCCTGGATGGAGCTCCACCATCCATCATTTCAGAGAACACACGATCTGCACCAAGAGCCCTTCCAGCTTCAAGTACGGCTCGGCTCGACCCGCCATCCTTTAAGATCCACGGAAGACGAGCGCCCAGACTTTTTACTGTCCTGCACCGAAGTGGTGGAACGAGCTTCCCCTGGGTGTCCGAACAGCAGAGTCCAACACTCGCTGTCTTCAAACCCAGACTGAAGACCCTCCTCCTCTTCTGAGAGGACTTGGCTAATAGCAGAGTGTAGAGTGTGTGGAGTATGATGGTCTCCAGACTGACCTCTGTATTTAGTAGAGTCTAAGATTAGAGCTAGGGGTATTTTCACAATGGCTTTGAATGGGAGCTTTTTCTTTCCCGTCTCATGGGAAGGCCTCGCCTCGCCTCAGCCTCCGAACAGGCAGGTGAAGCTGAGTTTGTTGTGAAAAGATAAAAAAAAAAAAAAAGTTAGGCAAAGTTTCTCCAAAGGTGACAATGTGAAGATATTTTTTGCGGGAACTTCTTTATAATGAGCTTTTTTTTTTTTTTGCTTCTTCTTCGCTACTATTTAACAAAGTAATTAACACGTATTCTTTTCTCAATGACAACTGTTGTGATGCTGCCATGGAAACGAGGATGGGAATGTTAAACTTAGAAATGTGTAACTACAGAAACTATTAGCACGCTTTTAGCGCGGCGCGCGTGTTCAAACAGGGACGTGCTGAAGCTGCAGCGGCCACAAATTAAGCTTCTTCAAAAAACAGGCCAAAGGACTCGAGTGGTGGGCGGTCAGGAAGCTGAGAGTGTGTGTGTGTGTATATATGTGTGTGTGTGTTTGGCCTGTGCGATTCGGTGTGTGTTTCTGCCGCGGTGCTGTGCTCCAGCGTGGACTTAGACAATTTTCCGAGGGCCTATAGGAGGAGGGAGGAAGGGAAAATCACAGTAATTGCATGCAGTGTGTTGACAGAGGCTATTACAGTACCGACGCACGAAGTGAAGAACATGAACCTCAGTAGTCCTGAGCCTTCACACCCAACCAAAGTTTCACTAGCAGCAGGTCTGAAGCGGTTTGGAGGTTTGCAGTGGAGTTTGAGGCAGAGAGGAGCTCTACTGCTGGATAAATGCTGTGTATTAAAGCGATAGTTTGGCAGGAAAATGAATATCCCCTTCTGCTTTTACATTTATGGCATTTAGCAGACGCTCTTCTCCAGAGCGACTTACAAAAGTCCAATGTCCAACGAATGCAATCAGCTATTTTTTTGAGTTGCACCCATTGCTGACCCAGGTGTGCAAATGCACACACATGCACAGCTTGTCTAGTCGCTGTAGAAAAGCATTGCCAATAGAATAGGACTCTCTGGAGCAGATAAACATGATGAACCTATTGGCACTATGCTGCCTAATGCCAGGCGTGTGGGCTAGAGGGGTATAAAGCCCCCCAGCATTGAGGAGCTGTGGAGCAGTGGAAGAACTGTGCACTCTGGAATGATGGATGATAGAGCTCCATCCAGTACTTCTGGATGAGTTGGGGAGTTGGGGATGATGAGGTGGGGTGGCGATCATCATCCCACGTCCTGACCTCACTAATGCTCTTATCGCTGAATGCAGTCAGATCCTCACAGCAGTGCTCATCTCCAAAATCTTGTAGAAAGCCTTCTTCTTCTCTGAACAGTACTCCAACAGAGACAGTTACTCCAACAGAAGCAGGATCAGCTCTTTTTAATACCCTTGATTTAAGAAGAAGCAAGGAATGAGCAGGTGTCCCAATACTTTTGTCCATGTAGTGTATCTCAACCCTCAACTGTTTTTAACTCCCCACATTTCTAGGCAAGTCAGATCTTTTGGATCTCCACCTTCCCTCCCTAGACCGACTCTTCTGAACTCCCCGACCCTGATAATTCGAACCCGACTTCATGTGGGTCTCCTTAACCACACCCCTCAGCCCAGCCCAGGCCTTTTGAACCCTTCTCCCAGTGCTTTACCAACCACCCACCCAAACTAACCCTGTCTCTGAACCATGGAATCTCTAAAAGGACTTTTCCTTGGCTAAGGGACCAAAATCTGCTCCTCAGCAGAGCGACAACACTCAGCCTGCATGGTTTGCTTTTTCAGATGGAGCTGGCCAAGGAGGAGAAGTGTGAGTTCCTGCCCTTCCTGTCCCCTCGTGAGGTCATTATGAAGAACGGCCGAGTAGCTGGTCTGCTGTTCTGCCGGACCGAGCAGCTGGACGACGGCAGCTGGATCGAGGACGAGGAGCAGGTCGTCCGCCTCAAAGCCGATTACATCATCAGCGCCTTCGGGTCCATGCTGAGCGATGCCGCCGGTAAGAGCCCAGTCTGACTGAGACTCCTCTGAACGTCACTCAGAAATCTCCACTTCAGTGGAGCCACTAGCATACACCAAATTCTCCAGTTTCAGCTCTCCATATTCTGAAGGTTTCTACAGAAGGTTGTTCATGTATCATTTAGAGTTATGTAACATTTTAAGCCTAAAAGCAGTGGTCCTCCAGACTAAGGCGCTGTCACTATGATCAGAGGGTCGCTGGTTCGAATCCCGGTCGTGATGCTAGCCAATTGATTGGCCTGGCTTTCTCCAGGGTGGGTAGATGGTACTGGTCGTTGCTGGCGTCTGCGAGGTGCTGCGTTGAAGCCGGGTATGCGGCGCTTCCCTACAGGCATGTTGGTTGGTGGCCCGGTGGTGTCGTATTGGCGGCAAGGCGAAAAATGAGGGAAGAGAGTATGTACGGGTCGGGTAATTGGTGGTCCAAATTGGGGAGAAAATAAAAAAAATACATAAAAAAAATGAACAGAGAGAACATCCAAAATTCCCTCTGTAAAAACCTCTGTAAAAATGTGAATATTTTTGAATATTGTGAAAAAGGTCATTCGTTATCATAATTTCATTCAAAAAAGTAAAACTGTCATTATATATTCATTAGATGAATGTTACATGGACGTTTACTCATCAGTATGGATTATAGCTCATAAAAAAAGAGAAATTCTGAATCTCAAATTATTCAAATATTTAATTTTAAGTTTTAAGAATAAATAATAATAATAAAATCTATATAAATAACAAAACAATATCAAACAGTATCAACATAAAAACATGAAAAGCTTAAATATGGGACTAAAAATGTAATAAAAAGCTAATATTATATGGTTTTTGAATGAAATTATAATAAATTTTTTTTTATGGTATTCACTCTGGGATACACTTAAACATCAACAAAAAGAATCTGCTGTTCAGGTTTCTATTCTAGAAATCAAATCAGCACATATGTGATTAGGTATGTAATTAGATCACGCCTCGTTTCTGTAATGTAAAAAGTAATTGTCTGAATGCAAGTATTTAACTGGGGAGGTTTTATGGTGATCTCTATTAGTTAATTTTTGTACCTTATTCAACCGGAATAAGATAGGAAGATACCGACGAATACCCTCTTGCATTTATTCACATTATAATGTTGGTTTGGGTTCCAGCATTGACTTAGTTCTGTCTTTAAGAAACCAGTAAAACTATGTAGAGGGACAGAAATGTGTTTCTCAACAGTTTGAAGATCTAACCCCTCGAACCCGAGGCTTATGATTCCTGTAATAATAGAACTGGTTTAGTGTTTGACTATGAAACTAAGGTAAAATAGGTAATGCAGGTAAAATTCTGCATTTATGTGGCTCTGAGTGGCTCTATGGTGCCACTATGGCCTGGAGGACACGGGTTTCAATCCCGAGCCGTGGCGCTTTGCCATCATTGGCCGGAATCGGAGGGGACATAATAGGCTGTGCTCTCTCTGGGTGGGTGGATGGCACTCTCACCGCTCAGCACGCTGGAAGCAATGTTGGCCGGCACAGGCGTCTGTTAGCTGGATGGAGCGGTGGAGCTGGGTTCACTGCGAAAAGAGGCAGTGCTTGGATCACAGAAGATGTGCGTTGGGTCCTTACCCTTCTAGTGTCGGGAGCATTGCTAGTGCGAGGGGGAGCTACGAGCTGGTGGATTAATTGGCAGCACCAGATTGGGAGAAACAGGGGACAATTCAACAAACGCAGCCTCAGGGCCTTAGTGTCTCAGACCCAGATTAAGCCTTGACGTAGACTACCACACATTTCCAATGGGGATTCTCCACAGATACTGAAACTCTGTATTAATTATGATAACGGACGACCTTTTTTTAGATGTATTAGTATTAGAATCAATGGATTTAACAGAGGGAATTTTGGAAGTTCCGTTTTTTGCGTTTTTTTTTTTTTTTCCCTCCAACGTCTGCACAATCAAGCTGCTCATTTTTCGACCTACCGCCAATGCGACACCACCGGGCCACCAACCAACATGCCTATAGGGAAGCACCGCATACCCGGCTTCAACGCAGCACCTTGCAGATGCCAGCACCGACCAGCACCGGAGCAAAGCGATGTGGGGAGAGAACGCCATCTACCCACCCTGGAGAGAGCCAGGCCAATCAATTGGCTAGCAGCACGACCGGGATTCGAACCAGCGACCCTCTGATCATAGTGACAGCGCCTTAATCTGAAGGACCACTGCTTTTAGGCTTAAAATGTTACATAACTCTAAACGATACATGAACAACCTTCTGTAGAAACCTTCAGAATATAGAGCGCTGAAACTGGAGAATTTGGTGTATGCTAGTGGCTCCATGAAGTGGAGATTTCTGAGTGACGTTCAGGTCCAGGAAACTGGCACTTAAAGGTTAAAGTACTAGAAACTCTCGAGAATTGTCCAGAATTGTCCAGGAACTCCCACGCTGTTCACGCTGGGATCAGAAATAGCCACTGTAACAGAAGAAGAACAAAGAGACTGACGTATGTATTCTCTGTGGTGCTGTCATGCTGCATTCATGCAAAGGTGCATTTGTTCCTCTGTATAATTATACACAAGCTCCTGATTATAGTCGTGGGCCAAAGCTCTGGAAGATCCACCTTCACCGCCTCAGTCCCACCGAGCCGATCTGTAAAAGGATCCAAAATAAGTTGAGAGAGAGAGATAAGTGGCACCACACTGCCACTGAGTGTGAGTGAGTGTGAGTAAGTGTGTGTGTTTTTAGTCCAAGTGGAAGATTCCCCAAGTGAGCCATCATCGGAAAAAGAGCCCATTCCCTTGTCAATAAGCATTCAACGCCGGCCCACTTATCTTTACTTAGCAGATTTGAGCAGCGCTGTGTGATAGCCATCACTCAGTGGGAGAGGCAGGGGAGATAAGGCTGCCTTGTTTCATTTACAGCTATCCTTGATCCGTACGCCATGACAAATGCAACCTTATTCCAGCAGATGACCGCAAAAGCAGCCACTCGTGATGCTGATGCTTGATATAGTTCATCTGCATCCAGTGGAGTTTGGGCTGAGTGCAAGGGACGAAGTTTAAGTGAGAATTAACCTAAAACCTAAAAGCAGTGGTCCTCCAGACTAAGGCGCTGTCACTATGATCAGAGGGTCGCTGGTTCGAATCCCAGTCGTGCTGCTAGCCAATTGATTGGCCTGGCTTTCTCCAGGGTGGGTAGATGGTGCTGGTCGGCGCTGGCGTCTGCGAGGTGCTGCGTTGAAGCCGGGTATGCGGTGCTTCCCTACAGGCATGTTGGTTGGTGGCCCGGTGGTGTCGCATTGGTGGTAAGTCGAAAAATGAGTGGCTTGACTGTTCAGACATTGGAGGCGGCACCGTGTGTGCAATGGGGAAGAGAGGATGTACGGGTCGGGTAATTGGCGGTTCAAATTGGGGAGAAAATGACTGAAAAATCTGATTAAAAAAATGAAAAAATTAAACAGAACAGAGAAAACATCCAAAATTCCCTGAATATTGTTAAAAAAGTCATTCATAATCATAATTAATTCAAAAAAGTAAAACTGTCATTATATATTCATTACATGAACATTACAAGTGACATATTTCAAGCCTTTTTCTTGTTTTACTCATCAGTATGGATTACAGCTCATAAAAAAAGAGAAATCCTGAATCTGAAATTATTAGAATATTTAATTTTATGTTTTAAGAATAAATTCTAATAATAAAATCTATATAAATAATAAGAAATAATCAAACAGGCATCAACATAAAAACAAAAAAAGCTTAAATATGGGACTACAAATGTAATAAAAATGTAATAATTAATATTTTTGAATAAAGTTATGAATACATATTTTTTTTCACAATATTTACTTTCTGGGATACACTTTAATGTCAACAAAATAAATATACTGTTCAGGTTTCTAAAAAAGGGTTAGCCCCCCCAGCAAAGCCACCCTGACTCTTTACAAGAGCCCATTCTGGATACTGACGTTAAGAGTACAGTTAGCTTCAGCTTATATAATGCCTAAATATGTCTAAAACATATGGGATATATTATAATAATTGCATATAAACATGTATAGCCCATGTAACTCACATGAGATATTAGCATTACATGTGGATACTTACACATTTTATATATATGAGGCATGTAAGCCCTAACACATACACACCATATGTCCGAATATTTGTGGACACCCCTTTTAATGAATGCATCCAGCTACTTTTTGAAGTTTTGCAGGTCTGTGTCAGCCCTGCTTTGCCCATGTCTTCTAGCCCAGACTCTTGAACCTACACTGTATGTCCAGATGTTTGTGGACACCCCATTCCCACAGCTTTTGAATCCCCACCCTGTCTTCTCCACCTAGACCCTTAGAACCCATCCCCCTTTAGAACCACTTTACAAGTCTTTTGAACATCCCATTTCCCTGTCTCCTTCTCCAGTCTAAAGAACCTACATTAGATGTCCAAATGTTTGTGGACACCGATTTTAATGAATGCATTCAGCTACTTTTTGAAGTTGCACCAATTGCTGACACAGATGTGCAAATGCACACACACAGCTTGTCTAGTCCCTGTAGAGAAGTACTGCCAATAAAATAGGACTCTCTAGAGCAGATAAACATGACGAACCTATTGGCACCATGCTGCCTAATGCCAGGTGTGGGCTAGTAGAGGGGTATGAAGCCCCCCAGCATTGAGCTGTGAGGCAGTGGAAGAACTGTGTTCTCTGGAATGATGGTTGATGCTCCGTCCAATACCATGATGGTCTGGTTCCAGTGCATCCTGTCTACAGGTGGATTTATGCAATGATCAGTACCTACGTACCTAGTGCTCCAGAGTAATGGGTGCCTGAGGCTCATTGATTCTCATGAACCTACAGAGCTTGTGGAGCCTTTCCCACAATGGATCTGAGTGGTTTGGGACCCTCAAAGTATCCGGCTGGTGGTTTTTATTGGTTTAAGGTTCTAACAAGGTATAAAAACAAGTATTGTGTGTTTATGTGTATGTGTGTGTGTGTGTATATGTGTGTGTACTGGCACACCTGCACCTTGTTACTCTCCATGCCGTTGTTTATACGCCGCTGTCACTGTCGTGTTTTTGGACTCCTGCCTGCTTGTCATCCTTACTCATGTGTGTGTGTGTGTGTGTGTGTGTGTGTGTGTGTGTGTGTGTGAGTCGTGAGCGGTTTCATTGCTCAGGGAGAGCGTGGAGATCGCCTGCTTCTAAATGCCACTCACTCTCAGCGCCCAGATATGAATTGCTTATCCACTTCAGCGGCTGGCATGGCCGTGTGGATGAGGGCCGTGTGGTGGTGGTGTGTATGTGTGTGTGTGTGTGTGTGTGTGTGTGTGTGTCAGGAGAAAAGCTGAGATAGAGAGGAATTCTCCCCTGCAATCTCAGGGTGGGCGGTCCAGGCCACTGACCAGACGCTCTTTTTTCCGCGGCGAATCCTGACCCGTCCAGATCGCCCTGCTCTGATAAACCTCCAGCGCAATCTCCAGCTTCTGCAATTAAAGTTGGGCAGCCGTATTCCCACCTGCTAATCTGTCCCGATCTTAAGTGCTGTTCTCTTTCTGCTCAATAATGGGGAATTAGCTACTGGCCTGAGTGTGACCACAGCAGTGTGGATCGATCACATAAACACAGTCATATCCTAAGCCTAACCCACAGAGGTCTATGGATCGTACTAGCTTCATAAAGAACATTTGCATTGGTTTTTACATCCTGTAGGTTTGGTCATGTCTAGAGATGACCAAAACATGGCAAGTACAGGATGCTCTTTCTGACCATAAAGCAAAGATCTCAGGTCTCCTCCCATTTCCTTATCACTGACACTAAATACAGTGACCCCATGTGAGGGTTGCCTGCCTGCTTAAGGTAGTCCATCATGTCCAGCGATGACTTGCCCTCTTGTTTTTCTTTGCTGACTGATCATTTCTGATACACTATATCGACAGAAGTTTTTGGACACCTGGTCGTTCATCGTTTCTTCCATAATCAAGGGAATTACAGCTGTCTCGACTGTCTAGGGAGTGCTAGTGAGGTCATGACGTTGGATGATCATCTCCTTATCTTATCCCCATCCATCATTCCAGAGAACACAGTTCTTCCACAGCTCCTCAATGCTGGGGGGCTTTATACCCCTGTTCTAGCCCACGCCTGGCATTAGGCAGCATGGCACCAATAGTTTCTTGTGTATCTGCTCCAGAAAGTCCTATTCCAGGACACCTACAGCGGTCTTGTGGTGTCCTTGTCTCAGAGCTGTTTCGGCAGCATGAAGGGGACTTGCCCAATATTAGACATGTCCACTCTGTAAACCTGGACCTTAGCAGCTCCAAGATTGCCTGCCATGTTAGCCTGGATCCCCAAGGCGTGCAAGTAGCCTATGGGACCTCAAAAGCACCAAGGCAGAACCTTGGTGATGGAGAGATTGTGTACTGGCAAGGGAATGCTTATGCAACCGTCCTACTTCCCGATCTAGCCCAAGAAATAGACAGCGACAGGATTGCTGTGGACGTTTCTCGCACCTACTGCAGTACTTCACCGTATGCAGTGTAAAACCCTGTGTGGCCTTCACACACACTTCAGCAACACATGACAGATTATTAGAGCTGAGTGCCAAGCCTTCAGACCATGCCACCAGAATCTCCTGCTCTTTTTTCCTTTGCTCTGTTCACGGCTGTGTGGGATCGACCCAAACTGTTGCACGCCAGCGTTCTTCCTCGCCGTATTACACACAACAATGTGTAAGCCGTTCGCTAATGGAGCTTGGCAATGTGCATCTGTTTGAGGAGTCTCCTCAGGAGAGAACTGCTGGCTTCCTACGAAGAGGCCATTTTATTTAAAGAGAAACTCTCGGGAGAACCCAGCCCCGTCACACTCCACAGCCACAGAGAGAGTGAGAGAGAGTGAGAGAGCGAGAGAGCGAGAGAGAGAGGAAAAGGGAAAGGGAGAGGATGTTTTTATCTGCTGAAAGTGATGAGGCCGCCAGTCGGCATGATCACTGGAGCGTCAGGCGAGGAGCAGAGTGGCCAGGGGGACTGGAGGATTGATCTTGGAAAAAAAAGAGAGCGAGAGAGATAGAGAGAGAGAGAGAGAGAGAGAGAGAAAGAGAGAGAGGAAATATACTCCACGACAACAGCTGAAGTAGTAACAAGGGTAGCAGGGCACTGAGTTCCTCTGCTTGTCCGACACTGGCAGTCGAGGAGCGCCGTCATTTTTGCTTTTCCTCAAGAAGTGAAAGCTCCTCGCCGGAGAGCCGATACACTCTCTCTCTCTCCCTCTCCCTAAATGAGTTGTCTGGCTTTCCTCGTCCGTACCACCAGCTGTCCTGGACTTCCACACAGAGATGGTCTTCATCTGTAGCTCCTCAATTTTAGATTACCCAACCCACTCATTAGCTAATCACTCTCCCCCATCACCACATGTGGTGCTCCCTGGGACACTGGGAGGGTGAGGACTGACACATGCCTCCCAGTATGGAATTGCACCGATATTTGTCTTAAAATATATGACCTACTTTTTCTAAATGAATCTTTTTACTATATTCATACACTATACGTCCAAATGTTTGTGGACACCGCTTCTAATGGATGCATTCAGCTCCTTTAACTTGCATCCATTGCTGAGAAGTTGGGGATGATGAGGTGGGGTGGTGATCATCATCATCATCATCATCATCATCATCATCCAACAACCTGATGTCATTGACACTCTTGTAGCTGAATTCTATCAAATCCTCACAGCAATGCTCCTCCAAAATCTTGCACAGCAGAGACAGTTACTCCAACAAACGCAGGATCAATTCTTTTCATACCCTTGATTTCAGAAGAATCAGTGAATCAGCAGGTGTCCACATACTTTTGTCCATGTAGTGTAAAAACTTTTATTTAATATAAAGGTTCTTATTTGTATTTATGCTAATGGCTAGCTAAAGATAAATGGTTTCACTCAGTTGGCTTAGGTCACTGCATGTTCTAGCCAAAGCCGTGTTCTAGACAATGCCAGAGAACAAGAGTTTTCAGAGGTGACTGTATTGTATGTCCCGCAGTGAGAGAGGCCATGGCTCCCGTCCGGCTGAGCCGTTGGGGGACTCCGGAGGTAAACACTGACACCATGCAGACGAGCGAGCCGTGGGTGTTTGCTGGAGGAGACATCGCCGGCCTGGCCAACACCACCGTGGAGTCGGTCAACGACGGCAAACAAGCGTCCTGGCACATCCACAAGTACATCCAGGTGGGCCTTGACCTCTCGCACTCAGTTTGAGACTTTTTCATTCCACCCTATAGAACAACAAACCTTCTGATTGACGTTAGAGTCCGAATGGCTCTAAGAATGGCTCTAATGGCCTTACAGGGCTTTGACTAAGAGATGCTCTAGAGTTACGGCCCTAAACACTAGAATTGTGAGCAGGATTAATGTAACTTGACTACAGGACGTCTGTAAACTTATGACCGATACATACGGGATACGAAATCTCGGCATAAATGGCGATGCTGAATGAGATGAGAGTGGCCACTTGATGTCTTGTATGTACAGCTGTGTAACATGTGGATTCAGTGCTTACAACTAAAAGCTATAGGCTACGCCACACAATGACTTACCTAAAGCTGCCATCAGCTCGTCTTCTGGCTTCTGAACAACCCGAGGTATCTGTTCCAGGCACAATGAAACTAAGTGCCTCCTCCATTCTTAAAAAAAAAAGACTGTGAAAAACTCCATTTCCACAGAATATGACAGAATATGTCACCCAGAATTAATATAAGCTTTTTTATGGCTCATTTTACAGAAGGTAAAAGGCGCTGGAATCTTTACATGGCGCATTCAGACAGCAGAACTCAATCACTCCACATCCCCATTTACAGCTAATCCCATCCAAATAGGCTTTTAGAATGGGAATGGAAGCAACAGACAGTACAGGGTGGTTCTCATTAACATGGTTAATGTTTGTGACATATAAACAAAAAGTCTATATTATAAAAAAATATATATTATATAAAACAAAAATTCGTTTTATATAATATTTTGTTTAACTGACGAGTTCTTGCACACTGAAGCTCTGTTCGGAGGGATTAGTTCCACGTGGGGAGGTGGAGTAATACCGATAGGAGTGGCTACTCGATTTACTCATTGCCGTCACCTCCAAAAAAGCGGGATGATGACCTTCTTTTAAACCAATAACAGTAATAATGAAACTTTAGCGTGAAAATTAGCGGCTACATGTTCACAACACAATGTACCAGTACGTATGTGTTATGAACATGTAGCCGCTAATTTTCACGCTAAAGTTTCATTATTACTGTACATTATTACATCTCCAAACTCATTTTGCACAGGAAATGACGTTATATTTCCCCACATGTCGATTTGTATAAATTAATTTAACCTGAGGTTGTGTTTATGACTTGTTTTAGGTAAAAATCAAAAGGTGCCAGAATCGTTAATGACACGTATGTTCGTAAAAATGACTGGCATGGTGCATTCGGACAGGACTGCAACCACTCAGACACTCTGATAATAATTATTATTATATAATTAAATGCGCAATGCCATAGGTCAACCAACCCAGGTTCCGAAATTAAAGGAATAACTGATGTAATTGATAGGCCATCTACCGAGGATCATAGAGTCCGGATTTAAAAATCTCTGCCATACCACTCTTAATTGAACCACGATATGATATGATATTTTGGTGATTGGTGTGGTGCAACAGATACCACCAAAACCTGCCAGTGAGCTATTACACCCTGTAGGAGACTGGGGTTCAATTCCCAGTCTGGGTGACTGGGCTGTACTGCACCAATAAGAGTCCTTGGGCAAGACTCCTAACACTGCATTGGCCCTCCTCTGTAATACGAGTTACCTCGTATGTTGCTATGTATAATGTGAGTGAATTTTAAGGATGTTTAACTGATGTACAGGATCTTCACACTCACATCTGTATTACAAATGTGGTTCTTTATATGATATGTTTAAACGAACCATAAAAGCTGGCAATGGCCTGATGACAACCTAGTGATGGATCAGCTGTGTCCCAGCAACTCCTTAACAAACTTCAGGAGGATTAGATTGTGTTTGTCAGGGTTGGTGGTCCAAAAGCGGCTCTGAACATCATAAAGTTGAGTCATGGATCCAAATGGAGATCCAAACTGCATACTAAAGCACTCCTAAAGTTTCAGCTCCTTAATGAGGCTTTGCTTTACAAAATAAAGCGCTGGTTTGTCAGTTTCCTAAAAAGCAAATAAGATATGAATACATTCTGTACCTTGTGCTGTGGCAGTTCTCAGCACACAGCTGTCCTTTTAGCACCTCAGTATTTTACTTGGGACTTCAGTAACAGACAGGACAATTCAACATGTTAATAAACTCATGCATATTTACGACCAGTGGTTTGCTTATTTGGGTGTCAAAATGGGCCGAAAATCGCTGAATCAGAGCTACAGATCTTTTAAAAAATACGCCAAAATGCTGTTTGGTAAACCAGAATTAAATAAAGTAAATAAGGAACAGAAAGAAAAGATATATGGACGTGCCGGGTGCTTGTGTGGCTCTTAGGCTACCGTCTTATCTGATAGCCCCACTATGTTCACAGCATTTAGCTAACGCTCTAATCCAGAGCGACTTACAAAATGACTCGTATTACAGAGGTGGGCCAATGAAGTGTCTCTTCTGGGCCAATGAACTCTCTTCTGGCTGGTCTCCCTCTGCGCACCATCGGACCCCGGCAACGGTTCTGGTCGTCTTCAACGTTCCTAAATTCAGCCATGTCACTGTAGCTGCTGCCCAGGTTATCAGATTCAAACCCCTGACTCTGGCCTACAAAGCCAAGACTGGACCAGCCAGCCTCTCCGTACTTGATGGCGATGGTCAAAAGCCTGATCTGCACCAAGAGCCCTTCCAGCTTCAAGTACGGCTCGGCTCGACCCGCCATCCTTTAAGATCCACGGAAGACGAGCGTCCAGACTTTTTACTGTCCTGCACCGAAGTGGTGGAACGAACTTCCCCTGGGTGTCCGAACAGCAGAGTCCAACGCTCACTGTCTTTAAACCCAGACTGAAGACCCTCCTCTTCTGAGAGTACTCAGGTGAAGAGAAGAGTACTATGGTCTCCATATTGACTTGTGTTTAGTAGAGTCTAAGATTAGAGGATCTTTGAATTTTTAGTCTATTCAAACTAGTTCAGGTTTTTCTTGGGTAAATAGCGAAACACTTCTGTAAGTCGCTCTGGAGAAGAGCGTCTGCTAAATGCTGTAAATGTAAATGAGTAGGAATTAAGAATGACAAAAATTGGGATTAAAAAAGAGAAATAAAACAAAAAGTATCTACTAAATGAAAATTTTACTCATAACCACTAATGGAAAATGGAACTTAGAATATGTCACAATATCTGCATTATGAATGAGAAATAATTTAGAAGAAATGACAGCATACAGGTCTATTAAATGAACTAGATATGAATGTACATGTTATGCGCTGTGCAGATTAATATCTAGAACACCTCAAATGGTAACCATGGTAATCACGGTATTCCAGGTTCCAGTAGAATATTTCTCATCTCATATTGTTTTGGTCTCCCTAAAATAAATGTATAATTAGTATATTAAGTTTTTAATGAATAAAATAACTATTAATATGATAAGTGATTCTGTTATTTTGGCCCTGTATCATACACTGTATTGACAAAGGTATTTGGACACTTAGGTATTTATTATTATAGGTATTTATTAGCATAAATACAAATAAGAACCTTTATTTTAAATAAAAGTTTTAACACTACATGGACAAAACACTGTATGGACAAAAGTATTGGGACACCTGCTGATTCATTTCTTCTATAATCAAGGGTATTAAACAGAGCTGACCCTGCTTTTGTTGGAGTAAAGAGGAAGTCTTTCTACTAGATTTTGGTGATGCATTGCTGTGAGGATTTGATTGCATTCACTGACAAAAGCATTAGTGAGGTCAGGATGTTGAATAATAATAATAATAATAATAATAATAATAATAATAATAATATAATCTTCACCCCAAACTCATCCCTGAAGTTCTTCCACTGCTCCACAGCTCAATGCTAGGGGGGCTTTATACCCCTCTAGCCCCCGCCTGGCATTAGGCTCATGCATATCTGCTTCACAGAATCCTATTCCATTGGTAGTCCCTCTCTACAGTGACTAGACAAGCCATGTGTGTCCACAAACATTTGGACATATAGTGAAGGTTGCACTGTGATGCTTTACTTAAGTCTCACAGTTTTTGCTCTCAGGGTGACGTTTTAAGTGCTTTTTCCTCTAAAGGTCCCAAACAGTCGACATTACCGGCAGCCCCTCGAAAACACACTGTGAACTCGACCAGGCGGACGTTTTCAGCTGTGCTGTAATTTTATTTATTTATTTATTTATTTATTTAAAGACTTTGTCAGCGAGGGATGTTTTATGGTTTTTAAGATAAAGACACCAGCAGTAGCTCAGACAGAGAGCAGGTTCATAGCGGGGTTAATCGCTCTAATGTAAAAGTGGCCAAAGGAAGTCAGGCTTAAGTGTTTGTTCGTGGAATTCATTTCCAGCGAGGCGACTCAGAAATCACGCAGCGCACAGAAAGAACTGGTCAAATATTTGTAAATAGGTTCAGCAGTTCAGGTCTCCATACATCACGGGGAAATAAGGCTGCAGTTCCTCAGTCCTGTAACCTCTAGAATTGTGTGTCCTTTTTTTGAGTTTAATAAAATAACTATTAATATGATAAGTGAGTCTGATATTTTGGCCCTGTAGACATATACAAAGTATTGACAAAAGTATTTGGACACCTGGGTATTTATTATTGTAGGTATTTATTAGCATAAATACAAATAAGAACCTTTATTTAAATAAATATTTTAACACTACATGGACAAAACACTGTATGGACCAAAGTATTGGGACACCTGGTCATTCATTTCTTCTATAATCAAGGAATTTAAAAAAGTTTTGTTGGAGTAACTGTGTCCACTGTCCAGGGAAAGGGAAGGCTTTCTACTGGATTTTGGAAAGGAGCATGTGAGGATTTGATTGCATTCAGCAACAAGAGCGATAGTGAGGTAGTGAGCTTCCCAACTCGTCCCTGAAGTACTGGATGGAGTATCACCACCCATCATTCCAGAGAACACAGATCTTCCAATGCTTCACAGCTCAATGCTAGGTGGCTTTATTATACCCCTCTACTAGCCCACCCTGGTATGAGGCAGCATGGTGCCAGTTGCTTCATTATGTTTATCAGCTTTGAGAGTCCTATTCTATTGGCAGTACTTCTTTACAGGGACTGGATAAACGGTGTGTGTGCTTTTGCACATCTGTGTCAGCAGTGGGTACACCTTAAAGTAGCTGAATGAATTAATTAGAAAGGGCGTCCACAAACTTTCGGCATATTGTGTGTTAAGACTTAACTAAGCATTTTTCAGCACTCTATAGAACCCTATGTGTTTAGAGTGTATTTATGCATTTGTGTGTGTGTGTGTGTGTGTTTTCTTTGCAGTCTCTGCATGGTGTGTGTGTACAGTCCACCCCGAAGCTGCCCCTGTTCTATAGTGCAGTGGATTTGGTGGACATCACTGTTGAAGTTTGTGGACTGAAGTTCCCCAACCCATTCGGCCTGGCCAGCGCACCGCCCACCACCAGCACCGCCATGATCCGCAGAGCCTTCGAGCAAGGCTGGGGATTTGCCCTCAGCAAAACCTTCGGACTGGACAAGGTACTGATCACAACACTGACACACTGCTGCACCTACTCCTCATGGTGTATAAAATGAGGTCAACCCATTAATCAATGAGTTCTATTTTAAGACATATGAACATATCAATATTTGAGCTTCTTTTTTCAATCTATAGATTAAAGTGATGTAATTGATTAATTAATGTGATGTAACTTTCCAAAAGCAATAAAAAACAGCCTTATCATTAATTTAACAAACCAAAGATGCCAGCTCCTAGTGTGGAAAAGTTAGCACACCCTGTGCCCTAATAGCTGGTGTTACCTCCTTTGGCCGAAATAACCTCAATTAGACCTGTCCTATAACCGCCTACCAGTCTCTGACTTTGACTAGAAGAGAGTTTATCCAACTCCTCCATGCAGAATTCTTTCAGCTGTGTGATGCTTGAGGAGTTTCTGCATGCCTCTCAGTAGGGTTAGGATCTGGTCTTTGACTTGACCAATTCAGAACTATCCATTTCTATCCTCTTAGGCTATTCTTTGGTGAATTTACTGGAATGTTTTGGGTCATTGTCATGTTGCATGGTCCACCTCTGCTTCAACTTCATTTATCATAAAAAATTCATAGAGGGTTCTATGCTGGAGAGCTCGTCACACCCTGACTTTTTCAGCTCTATGCTTCTCAGCAGGTTTCCTCCTCAGGTAGATGCTGTCTGTACTTTGACATCAGCTGTGGTTAGAGTGCTCTGCTACCGTGATGATCATTATTTTGGACTGGTGGGGACTTCTTTAATCATCTTGTGGTTCTGCTCTGATCCGAGAATTGCTGGTTTGCGGCAGTTCTAATTTATAATTCTAAAATAAAGGGACCAACAGTGGCAGCTTGCCAAGCCCGGGTATCGAACCCACCATCAATAGCCCAGAGCTCTAACTGCTGAGCCACCACTGCCTTCTCCCTCCTAATGTTGGAAGGCATTGGTAGTAATAGAAAAAAATAAATAAATAATAATAAAAAAAAAATATATATATATATATATATGTATATATATATATGTGTGTGTGTGTGTGTGTTTATATATATATATATATATATATATATATATATACAGTTGATGTCAAAGTAAAGATAGCATCTATCTGAGGAGGAAACCTGCTGAGAAGCATGGAGCTGAAAAAGTCAGGGTGTGATGAGCTCTCCAGCATAGGACCCTCATTGAGTTATTTATGGAAAATGAAGCTGAAGCAGAGGTGGACCATGCAACATGACAATGACCCAAAACATTCCAGTAAATTCACCAAGTCCAAATCACTCATCAAAACAGCTCACACTCTTTCACACACACACAACTTACATGGAGCTACATTCTAGTACCTTTAAAAAAAAGACCGGCAGCCGCCTCCATTAGGCAGCCATACATCTGCCTTGTTAGCATGTAAACATGTAACACTTGTTCCTGACGGAGAGAGTCGGAGGAACTCGAGCAGGAGCTGTTTATTCAACCGCACACAATCTTTTTTTGTTTTAATTTACTTTCTAATTCCAGTGATGGGAAAATTAATCAGTAACATCTGTTTGTTCTGAGCTTGCTGGCAGTCCTTCATTAGTGCAGCTCGGAACGGAAATGGCATGGAGAAAACACACACACACACACACACACACACACACACACACACAGTCACACACACACACGGGGAGAAACAGAATGAGGAAAGCAGAGCACTTGTTTGGAGTTATATCAGACATCGCTATAGCAACCGCAAGAGGCGTCTGCGGCGTTCCCGGACCGCTGCATTGATTCTGTGAGGAATGTCGGAAAACAAACAATATTTTCCGTCTGCGGGAGAAAAAAATAGTCACTTAAATCTGCAAGAGCTAAAAGATGAGGAAGGAGTTTAGAGCTGCTGTTTAATCCAAAGGTTTAGTTCCTCACTGTCTTTATTTACCTTTAAGCGTAGATACTGAATCATTCATAGTAAATACTGAATCATTCATAGTAAATACTGAATCATTCATAGTAGATACTGAATCATTTATAGTAAATACTGAATAATTTATAGTAAATACTGAATCACTGAATCACGTAGATGCTAAATCATTCATGGTAGATTTTGAAAATTCATAAAAAGTACTGAGTAATTCATAGTGGATTCTGAATCATTCCTAGTAGATACTGAATCATTCATATTTGATTCTGAAGCATCCACAGTAAATACTGAATCATTTATAGTAAATACTGAATCACTGAATCACGTAGATGCTAAATCATTCATGGTAGAATTTGAAAATTCATAAAAAGTACTGAGTAATTCATGGTGGATTCTGAATCATTCCTAGTACATACTGAATCATTCATATTTGATTCTGAATTTTTCATAATTAGTATTATATTTGAATCATTCAGTGTAGATACTGAATCATTCATAGTAAATACTGAATCACTCAGCATAGATGCTAAATCATTCATTGTAGATACTGAATCTTTTATAGTTGATATAAATAATTCAGTATGATAAATCATTCATATTGGATTCTGAATCATTCATATTGGATTTGGCATTATTGGTAGGAGATACTAAATCTTTCATATTGGATTCTGAATCATTGGTAGGGGATACTGAATTATTCATAGTAAATACTGAATCATTTATAGTAAATACTGAATCACAGAATCATATTCCTAATATATACTGAATCATTCATATTTAATTCTGAATCTTTCATAATTCGTAGTATATTTGAATCATTCAGTGTAGATACTGAAACATTCATGTTTGATTCTGAATCACTCAGCATCAATACTGAATCATTCATGGTAGATACTGAATCATTTATAGTTGATATAAATGATTCAGTATGATAAGTCATTCATATTGGATTCTGAATCATTGGTAGGAGATACTGAATTAATCATAGTAAATACTGAATTAATCATAGTAAATACTGAATCATTTATAGTAAATACTGAATACTTCATGGTGGATATTCAATAATCAATCATAATAACTAAACAATTAATAGTAGATATTAGATATAATATAAGTTATATTAGGAACTGTAATAATCACTGTAGCCACTTCATAATTACTAGAAGTACTGAATAATTTTATGATATTTTGATTAAATGATAGTGTTTACAGAAAGGTAATAACCTAATAATTATCTTGTAGTTTTGGTATCGTTGTTAATTTGTTCTATTACTCAGTCATAACTACATTAATTCCATATTTACAGAGTTAATGACAGATGATGCCCTCAGGATTATGGATGTGGTTCTCATTGCGCACAGCCGGACAGTACACACACTGCAAACTCATAAATCCTAATAAACCCGTCCTCTTCCGCTCAGGAGCAGAGCTGTGGTCCGGGACGGAAGTTCAGGATCTGCACTCTCAGCAGAATTCCTCGGCTTTATTGAGCTGCAAATCAGGAGCTCGTTTGTATGGAATCTCAGCTGTGATCGAGGTTACAGGTGATTTACATGCAGCTTCAGTGGAGCCGTGCTGGAGCACAACGCTGGAGTCCTGGAGCAAGGCGTGTGGATGCTCTCAGTGTGAGCGTGAGTGGAGCTCCAGCCTGCCCGCGCTGAAGCTCTGGAGCTGAGTTAATAAGTCTTTGAATTGCAGCAGTGAGCCGAGTTCATATCTCAGTAAACAGAAATCATATTGCTCTCTAGGTGCTACTGCAGCGATGATTACTCTCTCTCCCCTTACCTCTCTCTCTCTCTCTCTCTACCTCTCTCTTTACCTCTCTCTCCCCTTACCTCTCTCTCCCCTTAACTCTCTCTCCCTCTCTCTCTACCTCTCTCTCTCCCCCTCTCTTTACCTCTCTCTACCTCTCTCTCTACCTCTCTCTCTCTTCCCCTCTCTCTACCTCTCTCTCTACCTCTCTCTCTCTTCCCCTCTCTCTCCCTCTCTTTACCTCTCCCTCTCTCTCTACCTCTCTCTCTACCTCTCTCTCTCTCTCTCTCTCTCTCTCTCTCTCTCTCTCTCTCTCTCTCTCTCCCCCTCTCTCTACCTCTCTCTTTGCCTCTCTTTCCCCCTCTCTCTACCTCTCTCTACCTTTCTCTACCCTTCTCAACCTCTTTACCTCTCTCCCCCCTCTCTCTCCCTCTCTCTCTCTTTCTCTCCCTCTCTCTCCCTCTCTCTCTCTTTCTCTCCCTCTCTTTATCTCTCCCCCTCTCTCTCCCTCAGTATCTCTCTCCCCCTCTCTCTCCCTCTCTCTCTCTTTATCTCCCTCTCTTTATCTCTCCCCCTCTCTCTCCCTCAGTATCTCTCTCTCCCCCCTCTCTCTCCCTCTCTCTCTCTTTCTCTCCCTCTCTTTATCTCTCTCTCTCTCTCAGCATCTCTCTCTCTCTCTCCCTCAGTATCTCTCTCTCTCTCTCTCCCTCAGTATCTCTCTCTCTCTCCCTCAGTATCTCTCTCTCTCTCTCTCTCTCTCTCTCCCTCTCTCTCTCTCTCTCTCTCACTCTCTCTCTCTCTCTCTTTTAAGTAAGGGGGTTGGTGATGAGGCGGCTCATGGTTGGATCTACAGTGTGGACTGTGTTCTGCTGTTGGGGGGGCAGGGGGTTGCTTTGGGGGTGTTTTTGGGGGTGTCTTTGCGAGGCTGACGGGTTCTGTGGGCTCTGTAGGCTCTGTGGGTTCTGTAGGCTCTGTGTGTTCTGTGGGTTCTGTGGGCTCTGTAGGTTCTGTAGGCTCTGTGGGTTCTGTGGGCTCTGTGGGTTCTGTGGGCTCTGTAGGTTCTTTGGGCTCTGTAGGTTCTGTGGGTTCTGTGGGCTCTGTAGGTTCTGTAGGCTCTGTGGGTTCTGTGGGCTCTGTGGGTTCTGTGGGCTCTGTAGGTTCTTTGGGCTCTGTAGGTTCTGTGGGTTCTGTGGGCTCTGTAGGTTCTGTAGGCTCTGTGGGTTCTTAGGCTCTGTGGGTTCTGTAGGTTCTTAGGCTCTGTGGGTTCTCTCTCTAATCATTTCTCTTTCTCTCACTCTCTCTATTTTCTCTCTCTCTCTCTCTCTCTCTCTCTTTCTCTCTCTCTCTTGTCCACTCTCTATTTTATTGTCTCTCACGTTCTTATTCTTGCATGACTCTCTATCCCCTCTCTCTCCCCCCTCTCTCTCTCTCACTGTCTATTTCCTCTTCAGTGCTTCTTATTCTCTCTCTCTCTCTCTCTCTCTCTCTCTCTCTCTCTCTCTCTCTCTCACTGTCTATTTCTCGGTGTATTTCCGTCTATCTGTTCTCTCACTTGTTCACTCTATTATTGTCTCTCTCACTTTTTTATTCTTACTTCTCTCTCTCTCTCTCTCTCTCTCTCTCTCTCTCTCTCTCTCTCTCTCTCTCTCCCTCTCTCTCTCTCAGGCAGGATAAAGCAAAGCCTTCGGTGTCAACACGCTCTCAGCTCCGCCGTGCTCCGCCGTCATTAGACTTAAACATGGGGGACTTTCTTTTTAATATCCTGTTCTCGGGCGCTGAGCCGTGCTCAGATTGGCCGTCCTCTGAGGCCGCGCCGCGTCGATAGCATTCAGAAAAGCATTCAGAAAAGCTCGCCGATTGTCACTGTGGATATGGAAATGGGCGCCGGCGTGTACGCGCACAGAATAGCTAATTTCACTCCGCCGTATCAGCGCCGCTGAGCTAGCAGGCGCCACTTTCATTAATTATAATTGATGAGCTACATTGCATATGTAAATGCTTCCCCCTCCCTCCTCCAAGTGTGTGTGTGTGTGTGTGTGTGTGTGTGTGTGTGTCCCAGGGGTCCATTTTTAAATTGTCAGGACGGTGGGCAGAGGCTCTGCTGTTACTCTGCTGCTATATTCACAAACATTTAGCTGTCTTCTTCTGTCTGTTTGTCTCTACTCTGAAGATCCAAAGCTCTTCAGACTCTGATGATGATGATGATGATGATGAGGGTGATGGTGATGATATCTGGTCTTATCTAAGGTAGGTTCCTTAGACTGGGACAGCTAAGGAACTCCATTCAGTAACATTGAGGCCTAATAATCATCTACTGAAGCCCTGTAGGCCCTGAAGGCCCAGTCTTGCCAGAGCTCCAATAGAGCAGAATTAACCTCGTTTTCTCCGGATCTCCAGTTCTCTGGTTCTCCACATCACTCAGCCTGATCTTCACCAGCAAGGGCTTTTGGCTTCCGTTCTGGACTTATCTAAGCTAGGTTCCTTAGACCAAGTCAGTGGCTCAATTCAGTAACCCAGAGGCTGAATGATCATCTAGTTGAAGCCCTGTAGACCCTGAAGTCCCAGGCTGGACAAAGACTAGGTGGAGGCGATCTTGCAGGACTAATTTTTAACCATCTCCAGAACTTATGGAAGATGTCGATGCTCAATGCAACCAATGCCTGGTGATGCCACAGCCATCCATTGCCAGAGCTCCAATAGAGCATAATCAACCTTGCTTTCTCCAGTTCTCTGGTTCTCAACATCACTCCTGATCTTCACCTGTTCTGGTCTTATCTAAGCTAGGTCCACTCCCTCTCCCTGAAGGATGAACCTGTGCTTAGGAGATGCAAGTAAATTTGTAGACCCTCGTTTCTCAGCTCCTCTGAGCCGACGGGCCTAATTAGCCCTCTAAACGATCCAGGTTGAGAAAGACTGAATAAACCCTCGCTGGACCTCAAATGGTCAAACGGCCAGCCGGTTAGAAAGTGGCACTTCCAGCAGCGAGGGCTGAAGACCTCCAAGCTAAACCTTGTCCCTAGTTCCAGTCCCATCCTGCCTCTGCTTTGGTATTCTTGGTATTCCTTGGGCTTCATGTGGCTCAGAGGAAGCACATGCTAGTCTTCAGCCTCGCAACACTTCTGGCATCATGTGATAGGATGAAGCCTAGCTATTGGTGAGGGGTCAGTCGAGTAAAGTCGACTCACAGTAAGCATACAAAACAGCACAGTTACTTGTTTCTGGTTAATGTACCTATGGATGGCTGTGGCATCACCAGAGATCGCGCCGGCCCTCTCTCAGTGATACAGCCCATGCTTAGACAGCTCTTGACCTAAAAATCTAGGCTCTACAAATGGTTCCTTGAGCAGTACCACAGAAGGACCACTTTTGCTTCCACGTCTGTTATGGAGATCCATTTTTTATCATTACAGTAGCAGATATTTTCTGTGACAAGGGTCTATTAGCATGGGGTTTCAATCAGGTTCTTCTGAGAAGGCTTCACCAAGGTGTTGGGAACTTCATAGGAACATCAATGAGGTCAAGTTGATTAGCTCTGTCCACCTCATCCAAAAAAAGGATCCAGAGATCACAGTTCCACGGCGCCACAGCTCAATGCCTAGGGGCTTTATACCCCTTTAGCCGATGCCTAGGCTCTTGTGTCACCACTCCAGAGCTTCCCATTTTATTGGTCAGTGCTTTTCTATGGAGATACATGCTTATATGTGTATGTGTGGGGTGATGAAAGCCCGTGCCAGCAATGGGGCACCTCAAATGATCTGAATTTACTAATTAGAAAGGGTGTCCAGATACTTTTCTGGTCTTATCTAAGGTAGGTTCCTTAATCCAGAGGCCTAATGATCATCCAGGGCCTAGTTTACCTACCTGTAAAACAGCCAACCACAGACTGTGTGACATGTAGTGGCTGCAACCATCCAAGCAGTGGTCTTTGTGCCAGCCTGTGCCAGCAATGGGGCACTTCAAATGATCTGACTGTACTAATTAATAAGGGTGTCCAGATACTTAGTATCTATAGGGTGGACCTCTATGTGCTGTATGACCAATAGAAGCAGGTACAGGGTGGGTGCACCTAACAAAGCAGCTCTGTGCAGTGGTGGTGTGTAGATGTTTGGCACTGGTGGCCAGTCTGGATATGGATGTAGTGTTATTTTGTGAGGTGTGGCCGGCAGCTTCTAGCACTTAGCTTCCCTGTTCAATATGTAAGAGGTTCTGAGGTGTGTTTGTGTGTGTGTGTGTGTGTTTGTGTGTGTGCTCCAGCCAGAGCGAGAGCAGGCAGCTAATCGATGGCGGCTGGGGACAGACGTCTGCCGTCTCGCAATTAACAACAATTTGTTATGCTCACATATCTCTGAGGGAGACGCGGTGTAGGAGGACACTTTCTACACCTCACCGAGACGGGGGGGAGGGGGGGGCTTTCAGAGGGACAAATGAAGGTAAAGAGAAGGGTGAGGAGAGGTAGACAGAATGAGGGACAAAGATAGAGAAAGAGTGAGAGAGAAATAGAGAGAACAAGAGCAAGACGGAAGAGAGAGAGAGAGAGAGAGAGAGAGAGAGAGACCCGCTCATGTGACTAGTATCTGGACTGTATCCTGATCAGATTTTGGGGACATTCGTTTACACTGGGTAATCAAATGTGTCTCCAGTCTACTGGGAGGAGTTTTTGTTGTACTGGGAGGAGTTTTGTTGTACTGGGAGAGATTTTGGTTGTACTGGGAGAGATTTTGGTTGTACTGGGAGGGGTCATTCGTTTACACTGGGTAGTCAAATGCACCTCCAGTCTACTGGAAAAATGTGAGTTGTTCTGGGAGGAGTTTTGGTTGTATTTGGAGAAGGTTTGGTTGTAAAAGAGGAGTTTTGTTGTACTGGGAGGAGTTTTGTGGTACTGGAAGGGGTTTTGGTTTTACTGGGAGGGGTTTTGGTTGTACTGGGGGGGAGTTTTGGTTGTACTGGGAGGGGTTTTGGTTGTACTGGGAGGAATTTTGGTTGTACTTGGGGGAGTTTTGGTTGTATTGGGAGGAATTTTGGGCTTACTTGGAGAAGGTTTGGTTGTACTGGGAGGGGTTTTGGTTGTACTGGGAAAAATTTGAGTTGTACTGGGAGGAGTTTTGATTGTACTTGGAGAAGGTTTGGTTGTACTGGGAGGGGTTTCGGTTGTACTGGGAAGACTCTTGAATGTACTGGGAGGAAATTCGGTTGTAAAAGGAGGATTTTTTTGTTGTACTGGGAGAGTTTTTGGTTGTACTGGGAGGGATTTTGGTTGTACCGGGAGGGGCTTTGGTTGTACTGAAAAGACTCGTGGATGTACTGGGAGTGGTTTGGGTGATGGTGATTGTATCTGTATCTGTTTCTGTGGCTCCTCCTGGCTTCAGAGAGACAAGAAGGCTAAAAGAGAGGAAGGAAAGGAAGGAGGGGAGAAAGACAGGGCGAGAGACAAGAGTGAACACTGGGAATAAAAAGGGAAAGGTGGGTGTGTGAAGTGTGAGAAGGCCCAGTAGGGATATTATTATTATTATTATTATTATTATGATTATTATTATTATTATTATTATTATTATTATTAATAATAATAATAATAATCATAATAACACATTCAATTATGCTTTTCTTATATTGATTAATGTTCAGAAAGCTAATTAAAACTAAAAACCTCCAGATTCTGCCCCTAATGAACTCCAGTCATAAAAAGTTGAGAGAGACAGAGAGACAGAGAGAGAGAGGTTGATGCTGCTAATGACCTGGTGATTATTATTAATAGATCTGCTATAGGGTGTCTAATTGTGTTGAAGTGTGTTCGGTGCTGACCTGCTCAGACGTCGCTCTGGTGAGTCCTTCACAGTGAGGTGAGCCGGGCTTCTGGGGTTCACGGGGTTTAGAGCTCAGCATTAAAGGAAGCTTGACTGTGGGCGACACACAGGTGTGCTTTATTAGCCCTTATTAGGCCTCTCCTGTGGAGGATGAACTGTTGCTGATGCTGTTGTGTGTGGGAGGTCTGAGATTGATGGCAGACGAGGCGTCTTTGCTGAGGTTTTTCAGAAGTGGGAGTCGTAAATTATTTTTAATTTAACATATGGGATGAGTCACTCGCTGCGCTTTCAGAAGAACCGAGGAAAGTTCTCGCTCTGTTCTTCTGGAAAGTTAAACAGCCCGCGCTGCTTAGGTGCTGCTGATGCTGCTGATGCTGCTGATGCTGATGATGATGCTGCTGATGCTGATGATGCTGCTGCTGATACACAAAGTACTCTGTATCTCAGATTAGCTCATTTGAATCCCAGATCAGCCAAAATATTATGACTACCTGTGGTCATAATGCGCTGTTGGTCCACCTACAAGATCTTTGAAGTACTGGAACACCTGCTCATTCATCGTGTTTTCGACTAACCGTCTCTACTGTCCAGGAAAGACGTAGAAGTACAACCATCATGTACATGGTTGGTGTGGCGCAACAGATAAAACCAGTAGCTACCAGTGCGCTGTTACACCATGTTGGAGGAACAGGGTTGGATTCCCAGTCTGGGTGCACTACACCAATAAGAGTCCTTGGGCAAGACTCCTAACACTGCATTGGCCCACTTCTGTAATATGAGTAACCATGTAAGTCGCTCTGGATAAGAGCGTCAGCTAAGTGCTATAAATGTAAATAAATGTAAATATAGAGCTTTCTACTAGATTTTGGAGAAGAATTGATGTGAGGATTTGATTGATATGATCACCTTCCCATCTCCCCAACTCATCCCAAAAGTACTGGATGGAGCTCCACCACCAACCATCATTCCAGAGTTTTTGAACACAGTTCCTCCACTGCTCCACAGCTCCTCAGTGTTGGGGGGCTTTATACCCCTCTACTAGCCCATGCCTGGCATTATTAGGCAGCATGGTGCCAATAGCTTCATCTAGTTAATCTTCTCCAGAGAGTCTTTGTGCTACCTGCATTCATTAGAAAGGGTGTCCACAAACATTTGGACATATAGTGTATATGGTAATAATGGAGCATCTCTTTATTGCACATTTTCGGAAAGCTGAGGACTGACTCTCCAAACCTTGCACGTGACCCAAAAATGCGCTCTCGTCTTTTTTTGCGAATTCTCTCTGAAATCTAATGTCATTCCTCTCGCAACGCATCGCGGCTCCTGTGTCCAGTCTTCTGGTCTGTCGGCTCTGAAAACGTCTCATTATGTGTTTGCGGTGAATTTCAGCAGAGTGCATGCGGAAAGAAGCCATGCAGCAGATTCCTGTCTTACACAGCCAGACTCTCGCGTCCTTGAGCGAGAGCGATTTGTGAAAAGCTTTTCATGATGCAGAGGCACTCTACTCAGTTCTTTTTTAGGATTCTCAGCAGTCAGGCTGCGCGTCGTATTGTCTGAGGATGTCTCACTCCGGGGGAAAACTCACCGGTCTGTGTGTGCATGTGTGTTGTGTGCGGAGACGTCTGGGTGGAGCGGTCACGGTCCCTTTCATATTTGCTTGGAAAATCAATAGGTTCAGTGCACGCTAGGCCATTTGTTATTCTTCGACGAGGCTCTTGAAGCACAGTGAACTTCTGCTTTTCTTCCTCACACTGCTCTCGCGTGAGTGTCGCGCGCTAACACACGCTTCAATCAAAATTCTTTAGCCTGACTGATCAAAAGTCTGCTTCGGTCTTTCTACAGAAACAAAAGCCTGAGACAGTGAACTCTGATACCTTCACACACAGAGAAGCAAGGACACGTTTTTAAATGTGGAAGATGGATCAATCTTTCTTTTGGACGCAGAAGTTGAGAAAGCGCCCGGCTGCAGACTTCAAAAGCCCAGGTTTAGACGAGCGGTAGGGGTAGTTTAGGGGTAGTGATTGCATGTCACTTAAATATTGAAAGAAAGCCCATGTTTATAGCAAATACAGTCTACAATATAAATCCCCATCATTTATTAGAATCTCTCAGCCTGGTCTCCTGAGGAATCCATACGTATGTGGCTAAGGGTCCATTTCAGGATGCACAGTTGGACCCTCGTACTTCTGCACAAGGTTGGAGTGGCGCAACAGATAATACCACCACCTGCCACTGAGCAACCACACTATGTGGGAGACTGGGGTTCGATTCCCGGTCTGGGTGACTATGCTGCGCTACACCAATAAGAGTCCTTGGGCAAGACTCATAACACTACACTGACCCACCTCTGTAATACGAGTAACCTGTCTGCTAAATGCCATAAATGCACAGATTACTGACCCAACCCGGACCTCAGAAACCAAACCACCTGAACAGAGAGTGATACAGTAACCAGTGAATTTCTATTACCTGAACCTACACCTAAACCTAATTGTAGCCCTAACCTACACCTAAGTATAAGTCTAACCTTAACTTGACCTACACCTAACCTTCACCTAAACCTAACCTGCTACACCTAAACCCAATTCTAACCTTAACTTAACCTAAACTTGACCTAATCTAAACCCACACCTCAACCTAAATGTAACTTACTACACCTAAACCTAATTCTAGCCTTAACCTAAACGCAACCTAACCCACACCTAAGCCTATGTCTAACCTTTACCTAACCTAAACTTAACCTACTACACTTAAACCTAAACTTAGTCTGCTACACCTAAACTTAATTTTAAACTTAACTTAAACCACACCTCAACCTAAAGTACACTGAACCCTAATTCTAACCTAAACTTAACTTAACCTAAACTTAACCTACTACACTTTAGCCTAATTCTAACCTTAACCTAAACTAAACTTAATGTAAACTACACTTCAACCTCACCTTAAATTTAACCTAGTACACCTAAACCTAATACTAACCTAAACTTTACCTAACCTACACCTAAACTTAATTCTAAACTTTACTTAACCCACGCCTCAACCTAAACTTAACCTAGTTCACCTAAACCTAATTCTAACCTTAACCTCACCTACAGCTCAACCTAAACTCAACCTACTAAACCTAATTCTAACTTTAACCCAACCTAAACCTAACCTAACCCACCCCTCAACCTAACCTTAAACCTAACCTAGTACACCTAAACCTAACTCTAACCTGAACTCAACATAACCAACACCTAAACCTAATTCCAACCTTAGCCTAAACTTAACCCATCCCACACCTAAGCCTAAGTCTAACCTTAACCTAACCTAAACTTAACCTACTTCACCTAAACCTAAATCCAATCTTAAACTAACCTAAACTTTACCTAACCTACACCTCAACCTAAACCTAAGCTTAGTCTGCTACACCTCAACCCTAATTCTAACTTAAACTTAACTTAGACTAAACCTAACCTACTACACCTTAACTTAATTTTAACCTTAACATCACCTAAACCTAACCTAACCTACACCTCAACCTAACCTTATATTTAACCTAGTACACCTAAACCTAATTCTAACCTAAACTTAACCTAACTTGCAACTACAACCCACACCTCAACCTAAACTTAACCTAGTACACCTAAACCTAATTCTAACTTGAATCCAACCAACTTAACCTAACCTACACCTAAATCTAGCCTTAAACTTAACCTAGTACACCTAAACCTAATTCTAACTTGAACCCAACCAACTTAATCTAACCTACACCTAAACCTAGCCTTAAACCTAACCTAGTATACCTAAACCTAATTCTAAACTTAACCTAACCCACACCTAAGCCTAATTCTAACCTTAACCTAACCTAAACTTAACCTAACCTACACCTCACCCAAATTCCCCTAAACCTGATTCTAACCTACACCTAAACCCAGTGGACGTTTCACCAGACTAGGCTTGTCTCTAGTGGGTGGAGTTTATGTAAATATTGGGGGTATACATCTAACAAGTCAAGACTGTGATGTAACAGTTTGGGGGTTTTGGAATTGGCCTGTTTTACAGCTGTTTTTGGTTCTGCTGGACGTTCTTCTGAAGGAGGAACAGCAGCGTTTGAGCTTCACGGTCTGACACTTCCATCCACTGACCTCTCGTTATTCAACTACGCCAAGATAAGCACTGTTCTCCATCCCGGGGCTCCTGATGGAGAGCTTGTATGCAAGGCTGTACGTAACACAACATTTTAATCGTGATCCCGCAAAGCCATAAATATGGTATGGATTGAAAGTGTAGAAGCCGTACTTTCAGTTGAGGGGATCTGCTTGTTACAGGGAGCTATGAGTGAGGAGTAGTTGAACGAAATGTAAGAGGAGGCGTTTCCAGTTTCATGCCGTGTTGGCCATAGGGGGCCATGGAGAGTTAATACGCTAGGCCTGATCTTGGCCAAACAGCAGAGAAGCAGTTCATGCGATTCTATATTTTTGAATTAAAGTATGTACGGAGAGATGAAGGGAGGGAGGGAGGGATCACGCTGTGAGAACAGATGAACGAAATGGACAGACTCTCCTGGTTTCCCTCCATTTCGTCCCCTAATGTCCTCCATGCCAGGCTAATGATGGCTGTAGTCACAGAAATAATTGTGGTCGAATTAAAAATATCCCCTCACCATCGCCATCCATCCGAACGGCTAAGGGACTCATGTATGAGTGAAGCCTTTCTCTCTATGGAGGATTTATTATTTTTTTAATGGGGCAGGAAGTTGAAGAGGGTTGCCAGGTTGGCGAAAAGAGGGTTAAGCTCAGGCATGTCACCGCGGTTTTCTTTTCCCGTAATTACCTGCAGTGTGCCTCCAGGCCGGCCTATCAGAGCGTGCTCTGGGCATACACACGTCGAACATGGCATGACATTTGATCGCTCTCTTATCGCGGGTTTTCCTTCGGGGTGGGGGATCAGAAAGGGGGATTAGTGTGCTGTTCTGACGTGATAAAACCTCCGTTAGCCCACAACCATGCATGCTGGTAAACCCCCCCGTCAGCCCAGAACTCAGTCCACACTGCTGCTGCTGCTGCTCCTGCTGCTGCTGGACGGGTTAACCCTTCTGATGGTTAGAGGGGAATCAGGGTACTTGCTTACAGTGGGAGGTCCTTCACATGTTGGCCTGAAGAGATTTTTCATGGGTGAAATGTGTGTGAAGGTGTAAGCATGAAGTGAGGATCTGGGTCCATTAGGCAGTGGATATATTAGGCAGCAAGTGAACAGCCAGTTCTTGAAGGTGATGGAGGTGTTAATTTCTGCAAAAATGGGCAAGCGTAAGAACCTGAGATACTTTGACCAGAACCTGACTGTGAGGTTCTAGTCAACTGGGTCAGAACATCTCCACCACAACATCAGGCAGGTCTTGAGGTGGGGTGTTCCCAGTATGCAGTGGTCAGTACCTACCAAAGGACAACCCTAGAACCTAGGGCTCACTGATGCTCATGGAGACCCCACCTTGAAGGATCTGCTGCTAACGTTAGCCTTGGTGCCAGATACCACAGGACACCTTCAGAGGTCTTGTGGAGTCCATATCTAGACGGGCCAGAGCTGTTTTGGGGCCACAAAGGGGGCCTACACAATATTAGACAGGTGCTTTTAATATTATGGCTGATGGGAGTATATAAATCTAGTGGTAGTCCTTGATGGATTGCCCTAGTCTGCTGTGCATCTCTAGTATTCATGTCTCTGGTGTGTATGTTTGTGTGTAGTGTGTGTGTGTGTGTGTGAATCTCTAATATGTGTGTGTCTCCAGTGTGTGTGTGTGTGTTTCTCCATTCTACTTCATTGTTATGAGCGCACTCTAAGGCACTTTTTCACAATCGATTTTTTCACACTGCTGTTTGTGTATGAATACCTCTATCAGCAGCCATGAGGGCCTCTGTTATGTTCTAATATATGTGTGTGTGTGTGTGTGTGTGTGTGTGTGTTCTCTTTACACTCTGTAGTCCTGTGTGGCTTCACACACACTCTGTCTCATCAGCGCTCAGTTCCTTCATAGCTCAGTTCCTCCTCTGTGCAGAAATAAAGAGGAGATGTATTGCCCTGTGGATCTGTCCCAGCCATTAGCTCTGAACACAGCAGCTGTTAGCAGGCAATGGATGCAGGATCACAGGGAATAAACACACACACGCATACACACACATAGTCTTGTAAAACTATCTTTGCAGGACATTTCACTTGATTTATGTCATTTTGTAGCCGTTCCCAACCCTGATGTACCTACTTTGTCAAAATGGTGAAGTACCTATATGCAATAATAATAATGTATGTGTGAGTACCACTGGCATGCATATGTGAGGTAGTTATATGTATGTATTCCACCTCTATGCACTAATAGCATGTCCCTTATATAATATATAAGTACCTATATAACCTTTTTATATACTTATAATAAGTTTTTTTTATATGTTTAAGTGGCTATATGGAATAATGTCACATATTATTCACTATATGCAATATGCAAGTACCTGTATGTGACATATGTATGTCACATATGTTTAATACATGTCCCACATATATCATCTATAAGTACCTATATGTGATATGTCCTATATGTATATGTGTAAGTATCTAGATAAAACACATCCCATGTTTTATACATGTCCCACATATATCACTTTTTACTACCTATATGTGATATGTCCTATACGTATAGGTGTAAGTACCTATATGAGACACATCACATATGTTTTATACATGTCCCACATATCATCTATAAGTACCTATATGTGAAATGTCCTACATGTATATGTGTAAGTACCTATATATGTCCCACATTTATCATATGTGTGTAAATATCTATATGTGATATGTGTATATGTGTAAATGCATATGTATGGTAATACGTCCCATATGTATTATATATGTAAGTACCTACATAAAATAAGTGCCATATAAACACTATATATTGCCAAAAGTATTTGCTAGCCTGCCTTCGCACGCATTTGAACTCGAGTGACATCCCATTCTTAATCCATAGGGTTTAATATGATGTCGGGCCACCCTTTACAGCCATACCAGCTTCTACTGGTCTGCTTTTCACAAGGTTTAGGAGTTTAGTGTTTATGGAATTTCTGACCGTTCTTCCAGGACTTCATTTGTGAGGTCAGACACTAATGCTGGACGTAAAGGCCTGGCTCACAGTCTCCCAAAGGTATTCTGTCAGGTTGAGGTCAGGACTCAGTCAAGTTCTTCTACACCAAACTCGCTCATCCATGTCTTTATGGACCTTGCCTTGGTCATTGGTTGCGCAGTTATGTTGAAACAGGAAAGGGGCCGTCCCCAAACTGTTCCCGCAAAGTTGGGAGCATGCAATCGACCAAACTTTTCACTGGAACTAAGGGGCCGAGCCCGACTCCTGAAAAACAACCCCACACCATAATCCCCCCTCAACCAAACTTTACACTTGGCACAATGCAGTCAAACAAGTACCGTTCTCCTAGAAACCGTTGAAGAAGAGTGATTCGTCACTCCAGAGAACCCGTCTCCGCTACTCTAAAGTCCAGTGGCAGCGTGCTTTACACCACTGCATCCAATGCTTTTCTTGCTCTTGGTGCTCAACCATGGAAACCCATGAAGTCCCTGAAGCTCTCTACGCTCTCTGTTCATGAGCTAATCTGAAGACCATGTGAAGTTTTGAGGTCTGTAGCGATAGACTCTGCAGACCACTGAGACCATACCACTGACAGCTGACTGTGGAGTATTTAGTAGCGAGGAAATTGGACAGGTGGACAGGTGGCATCCTATCACGGTACCACGCTGGAATTCCCTGAGCTCCTGAGAGCGACCCATGCTTTCACAGATGTTGGTAGAAGCAGTCTACATGCTTAGGTGCTTGGTTTTATACACCTGTGGGCATTGATTTGATGGGAACACTTGAATTAATGATAGGTGATGGGTGAGTGAGTAGTTTTGGCAATATAGTGTATTTGCCTTATATATATTATATATGTGGAAGTACCTATATGTAAAAAAACATTTACAACTACTGGTAAAGCAGAAGGTGGAACACTGACAGCAGCCTGAAATCACTGAGATCACAGCACAGCTTCCCTCCATAGCATAATGCTCCTCCAAGAACTTCCACTCACTGGCCACTTTATTAGAAACACCTACCTTTTTCCACTCACTGGCCACTTTATTAGAAACACTTACCTTTTTCCACTCACTGGCCACTTTATTAGAAACACCTACCTTTTTCCACTCACTGGCCACTTTATTAGAAACACTTACCTTTTTCCACTCACTGGCCACTTTATTAGAAACACCTACCTTTTCCACTTACTTGCCACTTTATTAGAAACACCTACCTTTTCCACTTACTTGCCACTTTATTAGAAACATCTACCATTTTCCACTCACTGTCCACTCACCTTAATTAGAAGGTGATTTGCATTGCTTCTTCTGTAATAGATACACTAAATGTCCAAATGTTTGTGGACATCCCTGCTAATAAATGCACCTTTGCTAGGACTCTCTATAGCAGATCAACATGAACCTATTGGCACCATGCTGCCTAATGCCAGACGTGGGCTGGTAGAGGGGTATAAAGCCCCCCACCTGAATTTAATGATAGGTGATGGGTGAGTGAGTAGTTTTGGCAATATAGTGTATTTGCCTTATACATATTATATATGTAGAAGTACCTATATGTAAAAAAACAGTAGTTATATGTCCCGTAGAATCTGATATACGCAGAAATATAGTTTTTTGTCCTACAAAGTCTCACACACACACACACACACACACACAGCCTGTTTGCAGCTCTCTTTTATATCTGTAGCAGCACGGTTTTGCTGATCATCACTCAGATCTCTGTGTGTAGAAGCATCCCCTCTAAAAGAAAACAGGTGATGAAGTGTGTTTAACACGCCACTCTCTTAATTGTTTTAAATAGGGTGGATCCTAATTAACACATGCAAATGAAGCTAATTGCTCACTGCTAATGGGCCATAGTCATATCTCTTCATTTATCATAGCTCCTACTTAATTGAGAAAAAAGCTTTAAATCTGCCTGATTGATGCTGATATGAGAAAGAAACGTAAAAGCAGGAGAAATTTGACAGAGTGGAAATGAAAATTAATTGTGTGACTGTCTGAGAATCTCTAATGAATATGTATAAAAGCACTCACCGGCCACTTTATTAGAAACACCTACCTTGTACTTTTGCTTACTGGCCACTTTATTAGAAACACCTACCTTGTACTTTTGCTTACTGGCCACTTTATTAGAAACACTGACCCTGTACTTACACTCACTGGCCACTTTATTAGAAACACTGAAACTGTACTTACACTCACTGACCACTTTATTAGAAACACTGACTCTGTACTTACACTCACTGACCACTTTATTAGAAACACTGAAACTGTACTTACACTCACTGACCACTTTATTAGAAACACTGAGCCTGTACTTACACTCACTGGCCACTTTATTAGAAACACTGACTCTGTACTTACACTCACTGGCCACTTTATTAGAAACACTGACCCTGTACTTACACTCACTGGCCACTTTATTAGAAACACTGACCCTGTACTTACACTCACTGGCCACTTTATTAGAAACACTGACCCTGTACGTACTCTCACTGGCCACTTTATTAGAAACACTGACCCTGTACTTACACTCACTGGCCACTTTATTAGAAACACTGACCCTGTACTTACACTCACTGGCCACTTTATTAGAAACACTGACCCTGTACGTACTCTCACTGGCCACTTTATTAGAAACACTGACCCTGTACTTACACTCACTGGCCACTTTATTAGAAACACTGACCCTGTATGTACACTCTCTGGCCACTTTATTAGAAACACTGACCTTGTACTTACACTCACTGGCCACTTTATTAGAAACACTGACCCTGTACTTACACTCACTGACCACTTTATTAGAAACACTGACTCTGTACTTACACTCACTGGCCACTTTATTAGAAACACTGACCCTGTACTTACACTCACTGGCCACTTTATTATAAACACTGACCCTGTACTTACTCTCACTGGCCACTTTATTAGAAACACTGACCCTGTACTTACTCTCACTGACCACTTTATTAGAAACACTGACCTTTTGTCCACTCACTGGCCACTTTATTAGAAACACTGACCCTGTACTTACTCTCACTGGCCACTTTATTAGAAACACTGACCCTGTACTTACACTCACTGGCCACTTTATTAGAAACACTGACCCTGTACTTACACTCAGTGGTCACTTTATTAGTAACATCCAGCTTGTGCTTCTACTTTCACATGATATTATTGGTTAACTTTGCTTTGCCCCAGGTTCAGGTGATTAGTGACGTCATCAAACATGAGAAAGCTTTTTAAGGGCAGCAGAAGTTGCTATTTTTAGATGTAGGATAACAAGAAACCAATGATTTTGTCTTTTAATGAATGTGATATCATCTGAAATGGTCAATATGTCCAGTTATTTAAACTAATGAGGTAAAAGCCGAACGCAGTTTACAGGCTGGCTTTAGGGCTGATGCCTGACTACTAAGTTTAAGGGCTTTAATTAAGGTTAAGCTTTACATTGTAAATATTCTCATTTCTACAGGACCTGGTGACCAATGTTTCCCCTCGTATCGTCCGCGGCACCACATCCGGCCCTGTTTTTGGCCCTGGTCAGGGCTCCTTCCTCAACATTGAGCTTATTAGTGAGAAAACAGCCGCCTACTGGTGCCAGGGGATCACCGAGCTGAAAGAAGACTTCCCCAACAATGTAAGTCCAATTTCTCGATCTTTCCCACTTTCAGAGTCAAACAGCTCTGCTGGCGGAAGAGGAATTTACAACTACTGGTAAAGCAGAGGGTGGAACACTGACCACAGCCTGAAATCACTGAGATCACTGCACAGCTTCCCTCCATAGCATAATGCTCCTCCAAGAACTTCCACTCACTGGCCACTTTATTATAGTGGACAGAAGGTAGGTGTTTCTAATAAAATGGCCAGTGAGTGGACAGTAGGTAGGTGTTTGTCCATTCACTGTCCACTTTTTTAGAAACACCTACCTTTTGTCCACTCATTGGCCACTTTATTAGAAACACTTACCTTTTGTCCATTAACTGTCCACTTTATTAGAAACACCTGCCTTTTGTCCACTCACTGGCCACTTTATTAGAAACACCTACCTTCTGTTCACTCACTGTCCACTTTATTAGAAACACCTGCCTTTTGTCCACTCACTGGCCACTTTATTAGAAACACCTACCTTCTGTCCACTCACTGGCCACTTTATTAGAAACACCTACCTTCTGTCCACTCACTGGCCACTTTATTGGAAACATCTACCATTTTCCACTCACTGTCCACTCACCTTAATTAGAAGGTGATTTGCATTGCTTCTCCTGTAATAGATACACTAAATGTCCAAATGTTTGTGGACATCCCTGCTAATAAATGCACCTTTGCTAGGACTCTCTATAGCAGATCAACATGAACCTATTGGCACCATGCTGCCTAATGCCAGGCGTGGGCTGGTAGAGGGGTATAAAGCCCCTCAGCATTGAGGAGCTGTGGAGCAGTGGAGGAACCATGTTCTCTGGAATGATGGTGGATGACCTTTTGGATGGCTCTAAGGCTCTTTGTCACTGTATGCCATCAAATCCTTACAGCAGTGCTGCTCCACATGTATAGTGAAAAGTCTTCTTCTTTCCTGGACAGTAGAGACAGCTACTCCAACAAACACAGAATCTATTCATTTAAACCCTTTTTAATACCCTTGATTTGAGAAGAAATGATGCATGAGCAGGTGTCCCAATAATTTTGTCCACACACTGGCTCCATTATTTGTTTGAAAACCTTCGTACTTTTAGTGTTTCTGTATGGATACGTGTGGGTTTGTAGTTATGCCAATGGTATATAAACACATATCGCCAAGACAGAGAGTTCCACTCAATGTACTTAGGTTCCTTAGGTAATGTTCTAGCCAATACCAGAGAAGACTTACTGTCTCTCTCTCTCTCTCTCTCTCTCTCTCTCTCTCTCTATCTTGGCATTTTTTTCTGTAAGAGGTTTGAAGTTCCTAATATGATTCATTACTTTTGTTTCTCCTGTTTGAGGATAACGAAGCTGTCACTGTTTTATCAACAGCTATAATTCTCTACAATAAAGGTGCCATTTTCTCTCTCTCTCTCTCTCTCTCTCTCTCTCTCTCTCTCTCTCTCTCTCTCTCTCGCTCTCTCTGGCTCTCTGCATGTTAAACCGCTTGACAAGTAATTTTGGAAGCTTTTCCGAAGTCCTCATTCTTTTCTCTCTCCTTTCTCTTTGCTTTGCAGGAGAATGACAAAGAGGTTTTTTTGTAGTTTTCTTTTCATCACTGTCAAAGCATCTCTCCCCCCGCCCCAATAATCATTTGCACTGAGACAGCCCATTTGAGCACAAAATAACTTCCCCCGGTTTGTTGGCCGCCTGCTTCACTCGAGGATGAGATTAATTCTGGATTACGCTCGTAATGACGAGGAACACTGGCATGATTTGTCTTAACCTTGTATTTCCGTGCTCGGGAACAGTGTGAAGACTATTCCGACGGGAAACCATTTCCAGATATTATTGATCTGTGCTTTAACAATAAAGGTTCTTCAGACGGTTCTTAGAGCGAAGCCATAGATGACAAACCAAATTTATGAAAGAGATGAGTGTGTGATTGTGAAGAGCTTTCCCTTAATGTAAAGCTTCTTTATCAATGTAAAGGTTTTTCACTCTCTTCTACAAATGAGTATTATTATTATTTATTTACTGTAACATTCATATATATATATACATTAATGTTGTATTTATACACATTTAACTTACTTACAAAATGATCAAATATGCATATATATATATATATATATATATATATATACGTACATATATTTCTATATATGCATATTTGATCATTTTGTAAGTTAAATGTGTATAAATACAATATTAATGTATACACTCTAACACAGTCTTTATAATATATAAATTGTATAATTATTGTATCATTATACAATATGTATAACTATTTTCTATATGTAAAAAAGTCACATCCCCCATTCAAAGCATAATTACAGCATAAATATTTACAGAATTTAACATATTGCAAAAAATATATACACGTTGCTTATGTAAAAGTAATGGCATATTAAATATGTTATGTTTTATAATGCTTTTAAGTGTGTTCAATTCAGTAGATAGAAACAGTATTTAAAAACTATTTGGGTGTAACTGGGACCTTGAGATCTCAATTTTGTTCCTCCCCATGTACCACATGTGATGCGAATGGCAATGGTCTCCTTGAATCCTTGAAATTTGGTTCTTTTTGGAACCAAAATTGGGCCAACTATGGCTTCACTAAAAACACAGTATTTTTTAAGTGTGAGCAGGAAACTCCCTGTTATCAGATATCTGTAAAACATATGTGCCTATAAACTCTCCAGGATGAAGGCCAGTATTCCCAGTTTCCATCCAACCTCTAAACCTCTAGTTTACCTAATCAGACCTTAAGTTAATCAGATGAGCTCCTGCACAAACCCATACTGTGTCTGGAGTTCACAGAGAAGAGATCCGCACCCATCTGTGTTTTTCTCGCTGTATTCTAGCTGGGTTCTTCAAACTGTGCTCCTCCAACGGTGCTCTTCTGACTGTGTTATTCTAGCTGTGATCTGTGTCCTTCTGTGACATTCTGTTATAACAGCGTTCTTTCAATGTGAATTCTGAGTGTGTGTTCTTCTAACTGAGCTGTGTTCCTCTAACTGCACTATGTTTCTCTAACTGAGCTGTGTTTCTCTAACTGAGCTGAGTTCTTCTAACTGAGCTGTGTTCCTCTAACTGAACTGTGTTCCTCTAACTGAGCTGTGTTCCTCTAACTGAACTGTCTCTCTAACTGAGCTGTGAACTATTTTCGTCTAACTGAGCTGTGTTACTCTAACTGAACTGTGTTACTCTAACTGAGCTGTGTTCCTCTAACTGAGCTGTGTTTCTCTAACTGAGCTGTTTCTCTAACTGAGCTGTGTTACTCTAACTGAGCTGTGTTCCTCTAACTGAGCTGTGTTACTCTAACTGAACTGTGTTACTCTAACTTAGCTGTGTTCCTCTAACTGAGCTGTGTTTCTCTAACTGAGCTGTTTCTCTAACTGAGCTGTGTTACTCTAACTGAGCTGTGTTCCTCTAACTGAACTGTTTCTCTAACTGAGCTGTGTTCCTCTAACTGAGCTGTTTCTCTAACTGAGCTGTGTTCCTCTAACTGAACTGTTTCTCTAACTGAGCTGTGTTCCTCTAACTGAACTGTTTCTCTAACTGAGCTGTGTTCCTCTAACTGAGCTGTGTTCCTCTAACTGAGCTGTTTCTCTAACTGAGCTGTGTTTCTCTAACTGAACTGTGTTCCTCTAATTGAGCTGTTTCTCTAACTGAGCTGTGTTCCTCTAACTGAGCTGTTTCTCTAACTGAGCTGTGTTCCTCTAACTAAGGTGTTCCTCTAACTGAGCTGTGTTCCTCTAACTGAGCCGTTTCACTAACTGAGGTGTTCCTCTAACTGAGCTGTTCCTCTAACTGAGCTGTTTCTCTAACTGAGCTGTGTTCCTCTAACTGAGCTGTGTTCCTCTAACTGAGCTGTGTTTCTCTAACTGAGCTGTGTTTCTCTAACTGAACTATGTTTCTCTAACTGAACTATGTTTCTCTATCTGAGCTGTGTTCCTCTAATTGAACTGTGTTCCTCTAACTGAGCTGTTTCTCTAACTGAGCTGTGTTCCACTAACTTAGCTGTGTTCCTCTAACTGAGCTGTGTTCCTCTAACTGAGCTGTGTTCCTCTAACTTAGCTGTGTTCCTCTAACTGAGCTGTGTTCCTCTAACTGAGCTGTGTTTCTCTAACTGAGCTGTGTTCCTCTAAATGAGGTGTTTCTCTAACTGAACTGTGTTCCTCTAACTGAGGTGTTTCTCTAACTGAACTGTGTTCCTCTAACTGAGGTGTTTCTCTAACTGAACTGTTTTCCTCTAACTGAGCTGTGTTTCTCTAACTGAAATGTGTTTCTCTAACTGAACTGTGTTTCTCTAACTGAACTATGTTTCTCTATCTGAGCTGTGTTCCTCTAACTGAACTGTGTTTCTCTAACTGAACTATGTTTCTCTATCTGAGCTGTGTTCCTCTAACTGAACTGTGTTCCTCTAACTTAGCTGTGTTCCTCTAACTGAGCTGTGTTTCTCTAACTGAGCTGTGTTCCTCTAAATGAGGTGTTTCTCTAACTGAACTGTGTTCCTCTAACTGAGGTGTTTCTCTAACTGAACTATGTTTCTCTATCTGAGCTGTGTTCCTCTATCTGAGGTGTTTCTCTAACTGAACTATGTTTCTCTATCTGAGCTGTGTTCCTCTAACAGCTGTGTTCCTCTAACTTAGCTGTGTTCCTCTAACTGAGCTGTGTTTCTCTAACTGAGCTGTGTTCCTCTAAATGAGGTGTTTCTCTAACTGAACTATGTTTCTCTATCTGAGCTGTGTTCCTCTAACTGAGCTGTGTTCCTCTAACTTAGCTGTGTTCCTCTAACTGAGCTGTGTTTCTCTAACTGAGCTGTGTTCCTCTAAATGAGGTGTTTCTCTAACTGAGCTGTGTTCCTCTAAATGAGGTGTTTCTCTAACTGAACTGTTTTCCTCTAACTGAGCTGTGTTTCTCTAACTGAACTGTGTTCCTCTAACTGAGCTGTGTTCCTCTAACTGAGCTGTGTTTCTCTAACTGAGCTGTGTTTCTCTAACTGAACTATGTTTCTCTAACTGAACTATGTTTCTCTATCTGAGCTGTGTTCCTCTAATTGAACTGTGTTCCTCTAACTGAGCTGTTCCTCTAACTGAGCTGTGTTTCTCTAACTGAGCTGTTTCTCTAACTGAGCTGTGTTTCTCTAACTGAACTGTATTCCTCGAACTGAGCTGTGTTTCTCTAACTGAACTGTTTCTCTAACTGAGCTGTGTTTCTCTAACTGAACTGTTTCTCTAACTGAGCTGTGTTCCTCCAACTAAACTGTCTTCCTCTAACTGAGGTGTTTCTCTAACTGAGCTGTTTCTCTAACTGAGCTGTGTTCCTCTAACTGAGGTGTGTTTCTCTAAATGAGCTGTGTTCCTATAACTGAGCTGTGTTTCTCTAACTGAGGTGTGTTCCTCTAACTGAGGTGTTCCTCTAACTGAGCTGTGTTCCTCTAACTGAGCTGTGTTCCTCTAACTGAGGTGTGTTCCTCTAACTGAGGTGTTCCTCTAACTGAGCTGTGTTCCTCTAACTGAGCTGTGTTCCTATAACTGAGCTGTGTTTCTCTAAATGAGCTGTGTTCCTATAACTGAGCTGTGTTCCTCTAACTGAGCTGTGTTCCTCTAACTGAACTGTGTTCCTCTAACTGAGCTGTGTTCCTCTAACTGAGCTGTTCCTCTAACTGAGCTGTGTTTCTCTAACTGAGCTGTGTTCCTCTAACTGAACTGTGTTCCTCTAACTGAGCTGTGTTCCTCTAACTGAGCTGTTCCTCTAACTGAGCTGTGTTTCTCTAACTGAGCTGTGTTCCTCTAACTGAGCTGTGTTTCTCTAACTGAGCTGTGTTCCTCTAACTGAGCTGTGTTCCTCTAACTGAGCTGTTCCTCTAACTGAGCTGTGTTTCTCTAACTGAGCTGTGTTCCTCTAACTGAACTGTGTTCCTCTAACTGAGCTGTGTTCCTCTAACTGAGCTGTTCCTCTAACTGAGCTGTGTTCCTCTAACTGAGCTGTGTTCCTCTAACTGAGCTGTGTCTCTATCTGAACTGTGTTCCTCTAACTGAGGTTTTTCTCTAACTGAACTGTGTTCCTCTAACTGAGGTGTTTCTCTAACTGAACTGTTTCTCTAACTGAGCTGTGTCTCTATCTGAACTGTGTTCCTCTAACTGAGCTGTGTTCCTCTAACTGAACTGTGTTTCTCTAACTGAGCTGTTTCTCTAACTGAGCTGTGTTTCTCTAACTGAGCTGTGTTCCTCTAACTGAGCTGTGTTCCTCTAACTGAACTATGTTTCTCTATCTGAGCTGTGTTCCTCTAACTGAGCTGTGTTCCTCTAACTTAGCTGTGTTCCTCTAACTGAGCTGTGTTTCTCTAACTGAGCTGTGTTCCTCTAAATGAGGTGTTTCTCTAACTGAACTATGTTTCTCTATCTGAGCTGTGTTCCTCTAATTGAGCTGTGTTTCTCTAACTGAGCTGTTTCTCTAACTGAGCTGTGTTCCTCTAACTGAGCTGTTTCTCTAACTGAGCTGTGTTCCTCTAACTGAGCTGTTTCTCTAACTGAGTTATCTTCCTCTAACTGAGCTGTGTTTCTCTAACTGAACTGTATTCCTCGAACTGAGCTGTGTTCCTCCAACTAAACTGTCTTCCTCTAACTGAGCTGTGTTCCTCCAACTAAACTGTGTTTCTCTAACTGAGCTGTGTTCCTCTAACTGAGCTGTGTTCCTCTAACTGAGCTGTTCCTCTAACTGAACTGTGTTTCTCTAACTGAGCTGTTTCTCTAACTGAGCTGTGTTTCTCTAACTGAGCTGTGTTCCTCTAACTGAGCTGTGTTTCTCTAACTGAGCTGTTTCTTTAACTGAGCTGTGTTTCTCTAACTGAACTGTCTTCCTCTAACTGAGCTGTGTTTCTCTAACTGAACTGTTTCTCTAACTGAGCTGTGTTTCTCTAACTGAACTGTTTTCCTCTAACTGAGCTGTGTTTCTCTAACTGAGCTGTTTCTCTAACTGAGCTGTGTTTCTCTAACTGAACTGTTTCTCTAACTGAGCTGTTTCTCTAACTGAGCTGTGTTTCTCTAACTGAGCTGTGTTCCTCTAACTGAGCTGTGTTTCTCTAACTGAGCTGTTTCTTTAACTGAGCTGTGTTTCTCTAACTGAACTGTCTTCCTCTAACTGAGCTGTGTTTCTCTAACTGAACTGTTTCTCTAACTGAGCTGTGTTTCTCTAACTGAACTGTTTTCCTCTAACTGAGCTGTGTTTCTCTAACTGAGCTGTTTCTCTAACTGAGCTGTGTTTCTCTAACTGAACTGTTTCTCTAACTGAGCTGTTTCTCTAACTGAACTGTGTTTCTCTAACTGAGCTGTGTTTCTCTAACTGAGCTGTTTCTCTAACTGAGCTGTGTTTCTCTAACTGAACTGTTTCTCTAACTGAGCTGTGTTCCTCCAACTGAACTGTGTTCCTCCAACTGAACTATGTTTCTCTAACTGAACTGTGTTCCTCTAACTGAGCTGTGTTCCTCCAACTGAACTGTGTTCCTCTAACTGAGCTGTGTTCCTCTAACTGAACTATGTTTCTCTAACTGAACTGTGTTCCTCTAACTGAGCTGTGTTCCTCTAACTGAACTGTGTTCCTCTAACTGAACTGTGTTCCTCTAACTGAACTGTGTTCCTCTATCTAAACTGTTTCTCTAACTGAACTGTGTTCCTATAACTGAGCTGTGTTCCTCCAACTGAACTGTGTTCCTCTAACTGAGCTGTGTTCCTCCAACTGAACTGTGTTCCTCTAACTGAGCTGTGTTTCTCTGACTGAGCTGTTTCTCTAACTGAACTGTTTCTCTAACTGAGCTGTGTTCCTCTAACTGAGCTGTGTTCCTCTAACTGAACTGTGTTTCTCTGACTGAGCTGTTTCTCTAACTGAACTGTTTCTCTAACTGAGCTGTGTTTCTCTAACTGAACTGTTTTCCTCTAACTGAGCTGTGTTCCTCTAACTGAACTATGTTTCTCTAACTGAACTGTGTTCCTCTAACTGAGCTGTGTTCCTCTAACTGAACTGTGTTCCTCTAACTGAACTGTGTTCCTCTATCTAAACTGTTTCTCTAACTGAACTGTGTTCCTCTAACTGAGCTGTGTTCCTCCAACTGAACTGTGTTCCTCTAACTGAGCTGTGTTCCTCCAACTGAACTGTGTTCCTCTAACTGAGCTGTGTTCCTCCAACTGAACTGTGTTCCTCCAACTGAACTATGTTTCTCTAACTGAACTGTGTTCCTCTAACTGAACTGTGTTCCTCCAACTGAACTATGTTTCTCTAACTGAACTGTGTTTCTCTAACTGAGCTGTGTTCCTCCAACTGAACTGTGTTCCTCTAACTGAGCTGTGTTCCTCCAACTGAACTATGTTTCTCTAACTGAACTGTGTTCCTCCAACTGAACTGTGTTCCTCTAACTGAACTGTGTTCCTCTATCTAAACTGTGTTCCTCTAACTGAACTGTGTTCCTCCAACTGAACTGTGTTCCTCCAACTGAACTGTGTTCCTCGAACTGAGCTGTGTTCCTCTAACTGAGCTGTTTCTCTAACTGAGCTGTTTCTCTAACTGAGCTGTGTTCCTCTAACTGAGCTGTGTTCCTCTAACTGAGCTGTGTTTCTCTAACTGAACTGTGTTTCTCTAACTGAACTGTGTTTCTCTAACTGAGCTGTTTCTCTAACTGAACTGTGTTCCTCTAACTGAACTGTGTTTCTCTAACTGAACTATGTTCCTCTAACTGAGCTGTGTTCCTCTAACTGAGCTGTTTCTCTAACTGAACTATGTTTCTCTAACTGAGCTGTTTCTCTAACTGAGCTGTGTTCCTCTAACTGAGCTGTGTTCCTCTAACTGAGCTGTGTTTCTCTAACTGAACTGTGTTTCTCTAACTGAACTGTGTTTCTCTAACTGAGCTGTTTCTCTAACTGAACTGTGTTCCTCTAACTGAACTGTGTTCCTCTAACTGAACTGTGTTTCTCTGACTGAGCTGTGTTCCTCTAACTGAACTATGTTTCTCTAACTGAACTGTTTCTCTAACTGAACTGTTTCTCTAACTGAGCTGTGTTTCTCTGACTGAACTATGTTTCTCTAACTGAACTGTTTCTCTAACTGAACTGTTTCTCTAACTGAACTGTGTTTCTCTGACTGAGCTGTGTTCCTCTAACTGAACTATGTTTCTCTAACTGAACTGTTTCTCTAACTGAACTGTTTCTCTAACTGAGCTGTGTTCCTCTAACTGAACTGTGTTTCTCTGACTGAGCTGTTTCTCTAACTGAACTGTTTCTCTAACTGAGCTGTGTTCCTCTAACTGAACTGTGTTTCTCTGACTGAGCTGTTTCTCTAACTGAACTGTTTCTCTAACTGAGCTGTGTTCCTCTAACTGAGCTGTGTTCCTCTATCTGAAATGTGTTCCTCTATCTGAGCTGTGTTTCTCTAACTGAACTGTTTCTCTAACTGAACTGTGTTCCTCTAACTGAGGTGTTTCTCTAACTGAACTGTGTTCCTCTAACTGAACTGTTTCTCTAACTGAACTGTGTTTCTCTAACTGAACTGTGTTCCTCTATCTGAGCTGTGTTTCTCTAACTGAACTGTGTTTCTCTAACTGAACTGTGTTCCTCTAACTGAGCTGTTCCTCTAACTGAACTATGTTTCTCTAACTGAACTGTTTCTCTAACTGAACTGTTTCTCTAACTGAGCTGTGTTTCTCTGACTGAGCTGTGTTCCTCTAACTGAACTATGTTTCTCTAACTGAACTGTTTCTCTAACTGAACTGTTTCTCTAACTGAGCTGTGTTCCTCTAACTGAACTGTGTTTCTCTGACTGAGCTGTTTCTCTAACTGAACTGTTTCTCTAACTGAGCTGTGTTCCTCTAACTGAGCTGTGTTCCTCTATCTGAAATGTGTTCCTCTATCTGAGCTGTGTTTCTCTAACTGAACTGTTTCTCTAACTGAACTGTGTTCCTCTAACTGAGGTGTTTCTCTAACTGAACTGTGTTCCTCTAACTGAACTGTTTCTCTAACTGAACTGTGTTTCTCTAACTGAACTGTGTTCCTCTATCTGAGCTGTGTTTCTCTAACTGAACTGTGTTTCTCTAACTGAACTGTGTTCCTCTATCTGAGCTGTGTTTCTCTAACTGAACTGTGTTTCTCTAACTGAACTGTTTCTCTAACTGAACTGTTTCTCTAACTGAACTGTTTCTCTAACTGAGCTGTGTTCCTCTAACTGAGCTGTGTTCCTCTAACTGAACTATGTTACTCTAACTGGGCTGTGTTCCTCTAACTGAGCTGTGTTTCTCTAACTGAACTGTTTCTCTAACTGAGCTGTGTTCCTCTAACTGAACTGTGTTTCTCTAACTGAACTGTTTCTCTAACTGAACTGTGTTCCTCTAACTGAGCTGTTTCTCTGAGCTGTGTTTCTCTGAGCTGTTTCTCTAACTGAACTGTGTTCCTCTAACTGAGCTGTTTCTCTGAGCTGTGTTTCTCTGAGCTGTGTTCCTCTAACTGAACTGTGTTTCTCTAACTGAACTATGTTTCTCTAACTGAACTGTGTTCCTCTAACTGAGCTGTTTCTCTGAGCTGTGTTTCTCTGAGCTGTTTCTCTAACTGAACTGTGTTCCTCTAACTGAGCTGTTTCTCTGAGCTGTGTTTCTCTGAGCTGTGTTCCTCTAACTGAGCTGTGTTTCTCTAACTGAGCTGTGTTTCTCTAACTGAGCTGTGTTTCTCTAACTGAGCTGTTTCTCTAACTGAGCTGTGCTCTTCTAACTGAGCTGTGTTTCTCTAACTGAGCTGTGCTCTTCTGAGCTGTGTTCCTCTAACTGAGCTGTTTCTCTGAGCTGTGTTTCTCTGAGCTGTGTTCCTCTAACTGAGCTGTGTTTCTCTAACTGAACTATGTTTCTCTAACTGAACTGTTTCTCTAACTGAGCTGTTTCTCTAACTGAGCTGTGCTCTTCTAACTGTGTTCTTTTAGCTGTGCTCTTCTAACTGTTTTTGTTACCATGTTCTTTTAGCTGTGCTTTTCTTACCATGTTCTTTTAGCTGTGCGCTTTGAACTGTTTTTGTTACCATGTTATTTTAGCTGTGCTCTTCTAACCATGTTCATTTAGCTGTACTGTGTTCTTCTACCTGTGTTTAACAGTCTCCCTCCAATTATATTCTTAGAATTGTGTTTCTCTACTAATGTTCTTCTTACTGTGTTCTTCTGTTTTCTTCTAACCAACATACCAATAACTTTACTAACCAACAGCTTGACTGTTTAACTAATATTTACTACCATATTAAAACATTATCCAATATTTTTTTAGCTAAATTTGGTGCCAAAAATATCAATTACAGTGCCTATTGTAACCTAACTAACCTACAGTAGGTTAAAGTTGCTGTCTTCTTTACAGATGTAGGAATACACAGACACACATACTGATTGGGCTTGAACTGAAATCACAGAGATATCCCGGTAATAATTATATGAACTAGTCCAATCTGAACAGCGCTACGTGTTCCTCAGCCCTGGTACTGGAGGCGCCCTGCCCGGCACATTCATTGCCTTTCCTTCCCCCAGCACACCTTATTCAACTAATCAGTTAATTATCAAGTCCTTCCAGAGTTCAGCAGGGGAACCACTGTGCAATGTGCAGGGCAGGGCGCCTCCAGGACCAGGGTGTAGAAACACAGCTATAGACAGAGAGTGCCTGACCTCATCATTGTCTCTGAAGTCTGTCTTTGCCTCCCTGAGCCGTCACACACAGCCAGTGAAAGAGCCGCCTCTAAACCCACTGCTGAGCTGAGAGGCTCATTGATAACGCATTGAGGACGGTCAGGCAGGTTACAGCTATTCAGCGGCTCCATTATCTTCATTTACTTTCTCCAATTACGGCATTACTCCCCATGTTCCTCATCAGCAGCAGACCTGAGCAGAGCACACTCCAGCAGCAGGTGAAGTGTGTGTTGGGATGAGCCGGTCATGGTGTGGGAAGAGTTTGGGGGTCAGGGTTGACGGCGGGTGAAATGAATACTTACAGAGACATAATGGCGAACCAAACCCTCACAATGACGCCAAAGTACTATAAAGTACTAAGTACCCCCCCCACACACACACACACACATATCAGATCTGAACTCACACACAAATACATTTTTATACATCTTGTATATGTAAGTACATTTAATATGTATTATATTATATTATATAACAATAACAAAACTATTAGCTATTATTAAAAATAATAGTAGCTATTGTTATTATATTTTATGCACATTCTATAATAATAATAATAACAATAATAATAATAATAATAATAATAATAATATAAAATACATTAAAAACAACAATAAATAATGATATTAAGTATTACTATATATGTAATATATAGTATAATATTTTTACTATATACTACATATGTTTTATTCATACTAATAATGCTTATTATTATTATTAGCATCATTGTTATTGTAGTTATGTTTGTATTTATTATTATTATTATTACAAAATCAATATCTAAGAAAACCTTGTATCACCATTTTGTCATTTACCACCTTTTGACATACTTTTGAGCCTGGCAGTTGTTCTTCAATTTCTTGATGAATGGACCAATGGAAATGCTTAAAAATTACTAAATAATAAATAAATGAATGAATCTTTTTTTCTATTAAAAGTTAAATAGATCTTTTTCTTCTTCTGTAAAGTTGGAACTGTGGAGCTTCTCGTGTTCAGTCACCACGGAAAAGTTTCAGGAGAAGCTGGGTCTGTTTGAAGATTTCTATTATTTACTAAATGCCCAGTGTATCATGATTTACCTGATCAGACACAGAGAGAGAGAGAGAGAGAGAGAGAGAGAGAGAGAGAGAGAGAGAGAGAGAGAAGGAGGGGCCAATGGAAAGACACAGAGGAAGAGTAAAGAAAGGAGAGAAAGCGAGAGAGAGAGAGATGTGAGCGAGAGCGAGAGAGAGGGGTGGGGGTGTTGGGGAGGCAGTGTAGGAATCTCTGTTATCTCTTTAATAAGACGCCTCTGAGGTAACCAAGCCGCTCCAGCACTGCGCCTCCAGAGACCCCCTGTCTCCGTGGAAACTGTCAATCATACACAGATACACCAATATTAAAAATGGGGGGATGGTGAGAGCATCTTTCTCTCTTTACTCCACATCTGTTCTTTTCAGCCTGCTGTGCTAGACTCCCCACCCAGGACCCCGCATTGATAAAGCCCAGTGTGTGTGGGTGTGTTTGTGTGTGCCTGTTTTTATAACGTTTGAGGATGTGGGGTCTTACGTTCCTTATGCATTATGTGTGTGTTTGCCAGCAAATCATAATACAGAGATACTCGTAATACTCGTAGTTGTAAAAAAAATAATTTAAAAAAATCATTGTCGCCCGTGCAAAAATATGGACACCCTAAGTTGGCATCTTGCATCCATACACCTTGTATATGTAAGTACATTTGATATATTATATTATATTATATTATATTATACTATATACTTCACTTTGAAGTACAACAATAACAACACTAATAAATATATATTTTATGTACATTATTTAATAATAATAATTTGAAATACAATAATATCAACAGTTATATTATTAAGTATTACTATATATGTATATATATATATATATATATACATATATTTATAATTTATTAGTAATAATTATAGTAATTATACTTATTATTATTTTTATCATCATTATTATTGTATTTTTGTATTTTATAGCATTATTATTACTTTTGTTTGCAAGCAAATCTGAAAACAAATGAGAAAATACTCGTAGTCATAAGAAAAACATCAATGGAGCCTGTGCAAAAATTTGGACACCCTAAGTTTGCATCTTGCATCTATACACCTTGTATATGTAAGTACATTTTATATAATGTATTATATTATATTATATTATATTATATTATATTATATTATATACTTATAGTACATATATATAATAATAATACTTTTAATTGTAGTAATAATAGTATTATTATTAGTATTGTTTGCCACCAAATCCTAAGACAAAGTTGTTATAATACTCATAATCATAAAAAAAATAATAAAAACATCAATGGAGCCTGTGCAAAAATGTGGACGCCCAAAGTTTGCAAAGGCACAGATTCTGTGCTCAGATTGTGGTTCTGCAATATTGCACGAGTGGAAGGAAGAGTGAATTCCTGGATGCAGATGTTCACAGCTTCTACCACAGGATACTGACCCAAAACACACCTCAGTATTCAAACATCCACCATGAACGACCTGAGGAGACACAAGCTGAAGCTTTTGGAGTGGTCCTCACAGTCCCCTGACCTAAACATCATAGACAGTTTGAGGATAGACCTCTAAAGGCATTTTCTCTATTTTGCGATCTTCCTAAATTCACCTTTAAAGGCACTGGCATATACGAAAATACCCACATTACCCACAGAACATCTCGGCTCTCTCTGTAATGAGACCCCATGTGGTCGAGAGCACTGAGTGAAGAGATAATCTGACCATGAACCTGGAAAATGTCATGTAATATTTATGTCATATTTCATATCTCTTGTAAAAAAAAAAAAACAACAGTACACCTTTCCTCATGTGCACGAATTGTGCCGCTGCTTGAAACGGGTTTGCCAGAATATTACCTTCACAAAAGCAGTGGAAGTATAAATATGATATTATATAAACAGTGAGGCAGAAGATTACACACAAAACCATAGATGGACACACAAATCCACCAATTACAGACGAGAGGAAGATGATGGACACACAAATCCACCAGCGGAACACAACAGATTCAGGATTTCTGCACTGTCACACAAAAACCTGGTATCTCCATTTGTGTGAATCCGGTGTTCTTTTTTAGTTGTTAATAAATTTTGCATCAAAATTTGACTTGAAAAAAAAATATATATATATAATATTGACCTGAATAAAAACCATAGCAATCGCCTAGCAACACTAACAACTAATACCCATCTCATAACATCTACCTAGCAGAAACATAGCGACTACCTAGCAACCAGTAGGCAACACCAAATCAACCACCTAGCAACAACTTACTAACTTGGCCACCTAGCAACACTATAACACCCATCTAGCAACAACCTAGCAACAACTTGGCAAAACTGTAGCAGTCAACTAGCAACACTAAAACACCCATCTAACAACTACCTAGCAAAAACATAGCGACTACCTAGCAACCACTTGCAAAGACCATATCAACCACTTAGCAATGATATAGCAACCACCTAACAACCATTTGGCAAAACCGTAGCAGTCACCTGGCAACACTAAAACACCCATCTAACAACTACCTAGCAGAAATATAGCGACTACCTAGCAAACAGTAGGCAACACCATATCAATCACCTAGCAACAACGTAGCAAACTCCTAGCAACAACTTCGTAAAACTGTAACAGTCAACTAACCACACTAAAACACCCATCTAACAACTACCTAGCAAAAACATAGAGACTACCTAGCAACCACTTGCAAAGACCATATCAACCACTTAGCAATGATATAGCAACCACCTACCAACCATTTGGCAAAACCGTAGCAGTCACCTGGCAACACTAAAACACCCATCTAACAACTACCTAGCAGAAATATAGCGACTACCTAGCAACCAGTAGGCAACACCATATTAACCACCTAGCAACAACGTAGCAACAACTTACCAACCACTTGGCAAAACCGTAGCAGTCACCTGGCAACACTAAAACACCCATCTAACAACTACCTAGCAGAAATATAGCGACTACCTAGCAACCAGTAGGCAACACCATATTAACCACCTAGCAACAACGTAGCAACAACTTACCAACCACTTGGCAAAACCGTAGCAGCCACCTGGCAACACTAAAATACCCATCTAACAACTACCTAGCAGAAACATAGCGACTACCTAGCAACCACTTGCAAAGACCATATTAACCACTTAGCAACAATATAACAACCACCTACCAACCACTTGGCAAAACCATAGCAGTCACCTAGCAACACTAAAACTCCCATCTGATAATTACCTAGCAGAAACATAGTGACTACCTAGCAACCACTTGCAAACGCCATATCAACCACTTAGCAACGATATAGCAACCACCTAGCAACATCTTCGCAAAACTGTAGCAGTCACCTAGCAACACTATAACACCCATCTAAGAACTACCTAGCTGAAACATAGCGGTTACCTAGCAACCACTTGAAAACATCATATCAACCACCTAGCAACAACATAGCAACAGTTATAGTTATGTGTGTGTGTGGGTCTGTGGGTCTGTGTGTGTGTGTGGCCAGTAATATCTTGTCTAGTCCAGAATATTTGCACCCCCCCACCCCACCCCCACCTCCCCAAATTCCTTGTTTAAATCACAATAGTTCCCCCTCCAGATAGCAGTGTGTAGCTTCCGATAAACACATGGAGAGATCCTGGCAGAGTTTTGCCTCAAGCGTTCTCCAGATACCCATGAAAAGTTTTACACACACATGCTGCCAAGGCCTGGGAGTCACTATATATATATTTATATATTTTTTTATTTGGGTGGGGAAGTGGTGGGAAAGCAGGGGAAATGGGGGGTTCAGGAGCAGGGCAGGCCTGTGAGAGCTGACGGATGGATAGAGTCATAAACAAACACACAAACTTTCAGAAGCCGTGCAGCGTCCCACCAGCCTCTGATGATCCAGCGTCTATAGGCACAGCGCGAGTAGATCACTGCTAAATCCTGCACTTCTCCACGGAGGACTGGAGGAACTCTCAGGGCAGGGAGTTTTTATTGGTTTAATAATGTGCGCATGCCACGGGGCATCTGTCAGACCCTAAAGCAGCCCACTGTAATTGTAATGACCGCTTCATGAAACCACAGAGCTCTACGGCCAGAGACGAGGCTCGTTCTTATACTGATCCTCTGATTTATGTCTTTCTTTTCCCTTCTCGTCTCTGTAGATTATCATTGCCAGCATTATGTGTGGTTACAACAAAGATGACTGGACCGAACTGGCTAAGATGGCTGAGGTGAGTACAGGCTGTGTGTTTTGTTTATTAATGAAATGGTTTATTTATCAGATTGAAAATAAAAATTAATGCTCTTTAAAGGAACATTTGATGCTCCACTGACTGTAACAGGGAGAACGGCTCCTGCACTATGGAGGTTTGGTGGTGGAGCTGCAGGTGGAGAACCTCTCTCCAGATTCTGTAGTATTACTGTACCGCCTCTACAGTCCACATGCTTCTCTACCTTCAGATCAAGCTTCTGGAGCTCTCTTACACTTCCCAATTCTAGGAAATACCACTTAGCAAAGCCATAGCAACCACTTAGCAAACACTGTAGCAGTAACTATATCACCCATCCAACAACTACTTAGCAGCAACATAGCAATCACCTAGCAATACTATAGCACCCATCTAACAACTACCTAGCAACAACATAGCAACCACCTACCAACCACTTGGCAAAACCGTAGCAGTCACCTAGCAATATGATAGCACCCATCTAACAACTACCTAGCAACAACATAGCAACCACCTACCAACCACTTGGCAAAACTGTAGCAGTAACCTAGCAACACTATGGTACCCATGTAACAACTACCTACCAGCAACATAGCAACCAATAAGCAAAATCATAGCAATCCCTGAGAAACACTATAACATCCATCTAATAACTACCCAGCAGCGACATAGCAACCACCTAGCAACCATTTGGCAACACCATATCAGTCACCTAGTAACAACATAGCAACCACCTACCAACCACTTGGCAAAACTGTAGCAGTAACCTAGCAACACTATGGTACCCATGTAACAACTACCTACCAGCAACATAGCAACCAATAAGCAAAATCATAGCAATCCCTGAGAAACACTATAACATCCATCTAATAACTACCCAGCAGCGACATAGCAACCACCTAGCAACCACTTGGCAACACAATATTAACCACCTAGGAACAACATAGCAACCAACTACCAACCACTTGGCAACGCCATAGCAACCACTAAGCAAAACCATAGCAATCACTGAGAAACACTATAACATCCATCTAATAAGTACCCAGCAACAACATAGCAACCACCTAGCAACCACTTGGCAACACCATATCAACCACCTGGCAACAACATGGCAACCAACCACCAACCACTTGGCAAAACCATAGCAATCACCTAGCAACACAATAACATCCTAGTGACCACAGCAACAGCCTAAGAAGTGCCTGGAAGTGAGAATCACTTAAGCTGCACCACCATTCTGTTTTCTCTTCAGGAAATCTTCTTTTTGGATTTTGTGATCTTCCCTTTATCTCACACAGACTCTTCCTTCCCTAAAAGCACAGTAGTATTTAAATCTTGTAGTATTTTGTTTTTAAAACATGTCTTTGTTTTTTATACAACCTGAAAGAGGACCTCTTTTAAAAGCATCATCCATATTTCCCCTCCTCCCGTCAGCAACAAAGCTCTCCCTTCATTTCCTATTCCACCATATCTGCTTCATATACCCTCACAGAAGTCTGCGTTTAATATGCAGGCTGGTTTTCGTACACCACTAAAAAGTAACATTTGTTTATAATACACAGCATATCTCAGCACTGTGACACCGTGACGAGGAGAGACTCATCCATATTCATGAGGTGAAGCCTCATTGGTTCTGTGCAGAGAAGGTTTTACATTAAATTTGCATCAGATACTGTATCATTGGATTTTTGCCTTTAAGGCAGCAGAATCCAACTGTGCTCACAAACTGTGAATGAAAAGTCGTAAAAGTTTATAAAGTGTGTGTGTTTGTACTGCGCTTGTTTTTTTTTCGTAGCAGCATCACATGTGACCAAAAACCTACTCGGTTTTCAGGTTCGTACAGATACATGGCTCGTATCCCAGACTAGATCAGACCCAGATATACTAAGCGTACTAAGAAGACTATTAGTTCTAATCAGTTCTACATTTGTTCTAAAGCCTCATCCAGACTACAATTAGTTCTCTTCACACATCTAAATTTTCCCTGAGACCTCACCCAGACTGTTATTGGTTCTAATTACTTCTTCATATGTGTTTTAAAACCTCACTCTCACAACAATTGATCCTAATTACTACCGCATTTGTTTTGAGACCTCACCCAGTCTGCTATTGGTTCTAATCATTGCCTCATTTGATCCAAGGCCTCACCCAGCTTACAATTAGTTCTATTCACACATCTAATTTTTCCCTGAGACCTCACACAGACTGCTATTGGTTCTAATCACTTCCTCGTTTGTGCTTTAAAACCTCATTTTCACAACAGTTGACCCTAATTACTACCACATTTGTTCTGAGACCTCACCCAGTCTGCTATTGGTTCTAATTATTGTCAAATTTTTCCGGAGACATCACCCAGTCTACTATTGGTTCTAATCACTCTCCTCTTTTGGTCCAAGGTCCCAGACTGCTATTGATTCTGAAAACCAGCATGTTTGTTATAAAACCTCACCTAAACTACTATTGTTCCTGCCGAGACCTCTCCCGTTCACAAAGCCAAAGTGAGATTTCACTTTGAATGTGTAAATGTGATTAATCGTAATCACCAGGTTGTTTGTTCAGAGACCTCTGTCTCTCTATGATTGGTACGCATGGCACATGATTGCATGATTGCTACACTGCTAGAGTAGCCTCGAGGTATTTTTTACATACACCAGTGTGTTTTAGCAGTAGTTCATTTTGTCTCATAGTAGATTTCATGTAGTTCTTCAGCCATTGGATGTATAAGGTCTGAGTTAAAGAACTTTAACTATTAATTCTTATTCACTTAAAATTTCTACCCAGAACTTCTTGACGTCACCCAGACTGCTGTTACACTAATAATTCTTCAAGTGATGCCATAGAAGAACCACTTTTATTTGCAAGAAGAACCTTTCTAGTAATGGAGATGTGACCTTTAAACTGATAAAGAACTGTTCATGAGCAACAACAGCAAGTTTTTGGGGTATTTTGTAAGTTCTTCACACTCACACATCTCTATTACAAACATGGTTCTTTATGGAATCAAAAGTGGGACTTCTATGGCATCACTAAAAGAACCGTTAAGTGTTTAGTTCTCATCCCTTAACCCTGGTTTGCTCTGGACCTTTTCTGAATTTTCTGCCCAAAAGAAACCTCTTGACTCATTTTCCAACAGAATTTTCCGCACTAACATCCTGTGCCTCAGAAGCATAGCACAAGTAGTTGGCAGCCTTGTACCCAGTTTGTATAATTAGCTACAGCCTTCGTAAAGTGAATATTAATTTTGGATGCATTGCAAGCTCATATTGCGGCCACTTCAAGGCAAAGCTACACGCGAATGTGTTTGCCTGTGCGTTTGGGGGTGTTATGACTCCCTTCAGAGATGTTTCATGTCTAACCAGACTGGTCAATTCGGAGTCATCCTCGCAGAGCCTCACATTTACACCTCATACATGGACATGACCTGATGCTCAGTACTGGAAGCACTCGAACTAATGTGTCATACTGTCCCATCCTACCCTGTTTAACATGTGTACTCCCTCATACACACTCCTACCGAGCCCAGGCACATGCGAGCACACAGGAGGTGAGCCCACACATGTATTAAGAAAAGCCTCCAGACAGTGCGTGTGCAGTGTAGAGGAGGTCCGTGTTGGCAGGCAGCATTATGAAATATGATAATGGCGTCTTTGATAGGGAGTTAAGTGGGCAGGTTAGAGAACAGTTGTGTAGATCATCATCATCTGCGTCTCTGCTGAGCTATTAATGCTCCACTTTTCATCTCCACTGACAGGCCTCTGTGACTTCTCTTAGTGATGGGTTATATGTCATCTGTAACAGTGCTCTCTTAAACAAAAAAAAGTCACCATAGAAAAAAACACTGAGGTGCTCAACCATCTAAGCGATGCCCATGTGGTCTCGTGAGTTCAGACCCTGGTGATGCCACAGCCATACGTATCTGTCAATCCAGAAGAGCATAACTGGCCTGACTCTCTCTGGGTGAGTTGGATAGCCCTCCTTCTTCTCCCATTGCTTAGCATGATGCTATCCAGCATATTAGCTAGAACTGGCTGATGGCATACTTCTCCCAGCTCCCATTGACATTGTGTTAGAAGATGCAGTGGTGCTTCACATATCTCAGAGGAGGAACCTAACAAGTCTTACTGTCCTAGTACTGGTGGATGGTCATGCCATGCACTGTTAAAAATGTAATTGCCATAGAAGAACCACATTTGTGGTTCCCTAAAGAACTTTGTTTGAGGTGCGTAACCATCTAAGCATTGGTCATCTCGTCTGGAGATGTCTGTGTGTTTAGTACCTGGTGATGCCACAGCCATCCATCAGTCTAAAAGAGTATAACTGGCCTCACTCTCTCTTGGTGAGTTGGATAGCCCTCCTTCTTCTCCCATTGCTTAGCATGATGCTATCCAGCATATTGGCCAACATAGAAGAATTAGCTGGTAACACTGTTGATGTTATGTTAGAAGATGCATGCTAAGAACCTAGCTACTCTTACTATCCCAGCACTGGTGGATGGTCATGCCACACACTTTTAAAAATAAAAAAAATGGTTGCCTAAAGAACCTTGATTGAGGTGCTCACCTATCTAAGCTTTGTCCATCTCGTCTGGAGATTGTCAAAAGAAGTTGCCATAGAAATAACCGAACTAGTCTTAGCACTAACTGTCCTAGCACTAGTGGATAGTCATGCCAGACACTGTTAGCACTTTTGGATTCATAAAGAACCTCTTTTGTAACAGAGATGTGTGCAATGGCTTAAAGAACCTTCTCTTGATGTAAAAAGGTTCTTTATGTGTTATGCTTTATGCTTTATGCTTTATGCATACTGTTTGTAGCATCTTTGTGTTTAAGAATGTAGGAAGGGACTTAGCAAATGTTTGAGAAGTGGCATTAGCTAAATTGATGGGGTGGATTATGAGTGTGAGGAACCTGTTAAATAACCTTCACCTAATGTAAAGGTTCTGTACCAGTTAAAAAGGTTATTTCTAGAACTTCTGCATAACATTGAGGTTCTATAAACTTTCCAATGGTTCTTCATACTCAAATCTCATTAACAAAACTACTTATCTAAGGAAATATCCTGCTGATTGATTTTTGAGAAACCATAGGTGGTTGTTCTATGGCACCACAAAAAACTTGGCTTGGAAGTACAGTTCTAGGAAAACTATTTAATGGGAATAGAACCTTTATCTTATTTAAAGTTCTTTAATTTGTAACCCGATCAGACCTAACGTCTTACAGTCTTAAAACATAAAGGTTCTTAAATGGTTCTTGGCTTTCAAGTAGAGTTCTAGGAAAACTTTTATTTACTATTTATTGGAGATAGAACCCATATCTTATTTGGAGGTTCTTTGATTTGTATCCCTATCAAACCTAATGGCTCACAGTTTTAAATGGTTCTTGGCTTGGAAGTACAGTTCTAGGAAAACTATTTAATGGGAATAGAACCCTTATCTTTATCTTATTTAAAGTTCTTTAATTTGCATTGCTATCAAACCTAATGTCTTACAGACTTAAAAATAAAGGTTCTTAAATGTTAAATGTTTCTTGGTTTGGATGTACAGTTCTAGGAAAACCATGTAATGAGAATAGAACTTTTATCTTATTTGAGGTTCTTCAATTTGTAACCCTATCAAACCTAACGTCTCACAGTCTTAAATGGTTCTTGGCTTGGACGGACAGTTCTAGGAAAGCTATTCAATGGGAATGGAATCTTTATCTTATTTGAGGTTCTTAAAATTGTAACCCTATCAAACCTAATGGGTCACAGTCTTAAAAATAAAGATTCTTAAATGGTTCTTGGCTTGGAGGTACAGTTCTAGTAAAGCTTTTCAATGGGAATAGAACCTTTATCTTATGTAGAGAAACTTTAAAGAAGGTAAAGGTTCTATCCCCATGAGCTGTTAGGTTTGACAGGGTGAAATCACATGAATCTCCTCACTCCTCAACCCACTCCCTCTTGATGAGCTCTGTGGGGTCTGATGTGATCTTGTTGGCAGATCAAGCCATTGTTTGTGGTTCTACACAAAAACTAGAGAAAGCTCCTTCACACACACCAACACAGCTGATCAACTGACATCAGTGTAGAACATACTGTATGTCTATACTGTACCACCCCCTCATCTTTCCCCCCATTCGCTCTCCCACTCAAAGGACAGGGTTTGGAGCTTGTATGCGGCGTCCTGTTTAAAGACGGATCATTTCAGTGAGGATTTAGATGTGTTTAGTGAAGTCTGTCATTAATTCATTCATAAAAAATACATCCCGAATGGCCAACAGAATCGTCTATCACAGAGGCCTTGATGTTGCCGGACTGGGACGGGGGCCGGGCAGCCGTGCTTTGATCAGAGTGCAGTGGATAGTTCTTGGCTTTTAGTTTCTATGGTGTATAGAGATTTCTTCTGTTGCACACACACTCCTTTATGCACACACACATACAATAAAATCTCATTTAACTCAGTTCAATTCAGCAAGTTTTATTAGTACGATCATATTGGATTACAATAAGCCTAAGCCTCTATGAAATAACGAAGGATATTTATTTAGTAAATTACTAAATGTCAAGTAAGATTAGCAGTGCCGAGAAATGATGACGGAGTGTGAACAGAAAAAAAAGGAGATGCAGCTAAATTGAGAAGGCATAGTGTCAAATTTTATGAAGATATTTTACCTAAGGGTATGAATTTTCACAGTGTTGTCTCTCAAAAACAGCAGCTCTGTCCCCACAGCACTGCGTTTCTCTTTCAGATAAGATACATCAGGTACAGTAGTGGAATTTGTGCTGCGTATGAGCGGGTTAGTGCCCTTTCCAAGGCCGCCAATCGCCTCTGGTAGTCTGCGGGGACAGAGTCGCAGTGTGTGAGGATCAGTGGGCCACTCTCGTGCCTTCCAGCAAGAACATCCAGTAGCTTTTTTTGCTTCTTGTCGGCTTTTGATCTTTTGACGTTTTTATATATAAGGTGCTCCGGCTCAATGTTCACAGCTTCACTGTCATGCAGGACCTGGGGGGCGGGGGCGAGGTGGGGTGGGGGGGGGTTTGGAGATGTAAAAGCATCACACACCAAAGCGTCATTAGAGAACATCTCGTGATGCCTGATAGCATTAATGCATTTCCTTGTATTATTCAGTATTCAGTATGCACTGTATATTGGCTTGGAGAGTGAAGACCACGCCAGAGCAGAATTGATCGTGAGCTCTGCGGGCTTTACACTATTTCATGCTCCGTGGAGAAATACTCTCACATGCTGAAATATAAACTCCTTTCTGCCTGACTGACAGCCCGACCTCGGCATGGTTCATAATAGATGAAGACATGAACAGCAAAGCTGCCTATGATTCTTCTCCTCTCTCTGCTGCTTGGCCCCCTCTGCCATTTGTGCCTGTAAACCACAGCTAAATCTCTCACTATTCCTCTCTCTCTCTCTCTCTCTCTCCGTCTCTCTCTCTCTAATGGCTGTCAGGTTTGAGGCTCAAGCGGCAGTGGCAGCCATTGCTGAGTTTTTGTGCTGCTGGAAGGGCTCCACTTAGAGTATGGTGCAGAATGGTTGCTGTAGCTTAATTGCCTGTTGAGCGCCTCCCAGTTCCACTGCGGTCGCTCACTTATTCACTCGCTCACTCATTCATTCATTCGCTCACTTATTCACTTGTTCGCTCCTTCACTCACTATATCCTTAATATAGTAAGTGTTATTGCCATATTTAGCAAATGAGGCCCTGGACATGGATTGGACCAATTATTGGTCGACTGGAGAATAAGCTGGGACATCATGTGTGAGGAGTGTAGAGACAGGGTTGGTAAGGTTGCCAATAAGCTCTGCCCGTAAGTTGGCTACCTGGAGGAATGGGGAATGAGGAAGGAAGCAATACAGAGGAAGAAGGTGATGCAGGAGGAGAGGGTGAGCCTGACGGAAGTGTGAGAGAGGTGAAATGGGATGAGTGTGTTCATAAGCACAGGAGGACGAAAGCAAGAGTCAGTTGGTTAGTGACCACCTGGGGAAGTGTTAAGTGCCTTGCCCAGAAGTGCCTACCCATTCAATCCTTACACTGGAACCAGCACCTTACGTCTCTCACCACCACTGCAGTACTATGCACTCTTCCAGAATGCACTTGCCTGACCACGGCCTACATGAAATAAGGGACAGATCCAGAAATCCATCAAGAAATAGCCCAAGATTTGACTGGGACTGACCGGGCCACTCTGGCTCTTGACTTTGGACTTTCCCACCAAGCCTTGTAACCAACTACAACGGCAACCTCCAAATTCCCTCAAATACAATTCCCTCAACATCTATCTAGGTGACGAGGAAAGAGGGTCCCTCACGATTGCATGAGCTTGTTACCGGAATGACTGTCAAATCTCACTGTTGGCCAGCCGACCCATCCAAAGCTCTCAGCCTTTGCCTGAACACTGTGAAGCTCTCAGACAGGCAGATCGGAAATAATGCAGCACTGAAAGCTGCCAAATATCCTGACCAGAACTGACTAGAGAGTCCGTCTCTTTTGGTTTGTAGTGTAGCAAAGGGTGTTGTGGTCATTAAAGACATTTGAAAGTCTCATATCAACAGCGAATAATGGAGTGGATAGCCTACATCCTCATACTAATGGATTTGACTGTTACAATGCTTATCTCCCCTCTTGGGAAACAAAGCATTGCAGCTGCCACTCCAGTTCTGTAGCCTGGGGGTGCGAATAGTAGAAATCATTATTCCTAGAACTGAGGGAGTCCACCGACCCACTGGGTTCTCAATCTGAACAGGATAGAATTGAAAAGCACAGGCAGAAGTGGACAAAGCCATCAGCAGGTTGCAACATCAAAGATTATTGCCAACATTTCTGACTGTACAGGACAGACGTGGACAATAAGGAGAGCTGTCCTTCTTATTGCCAGCAAGCATTCGAGACATCTTGTCAAGCTGCAAGTAGACACGACCATGTTCTGAGGAAGCTGGCAGAGATGCTGGAGACCTGCAAGAAGCCACTTCAGCAAGACTCCTATTCCCTGGCTACAAAGGGGAAATAGGGAGGTTGCTTCTGTTTGCCTAGGAGATACTCATCAGGTCATGGGCACCGGAGGCTCATTGATGCTCATTAGGGACTTAAAGGATCTGCTGCTGACTTTAGTCGTGGTGCCAGATACCACAGAGCACCTTCAGAGGTCTTGTGGAGTCTCAGGTCTCTATGTCAATATTAGGCAGGTGGTATTAATGTTATGGCTGAGATTCTCATCACATCTCTCTGTCTTGGCCTGTATGGCTGCAAGGACTGTCTCTCTCGTTGACCTAACCATTTCAAGGGATGTGGGGATGGACGTCATCTAGGGCATGAAGGTAAAGTGTCAGAGTGAGGTCACTGAGTGTTAAGTGACTGTCTGGAAAGCCATCAACTATCCCAACTATCGAGGTGGGCTTCTGGGGCTCTGTCAACTCAGCAACGACCCCACATTAAACATGTGGGAGGAGCAGGAATGAAGATTTGGAAGGCAACCAAAGGCCTGACAGAAGCTGTAGATGTGGCTGAGAGGGAAGAACAGAAGCTGTCAGACCCGACAGCTGAATAATTGATTAAAAAAAATACATTCAGATATTATTAATAAATCAATAATTATATTAGGGACTTTTTAGGGTCTTATTAGTTATCCCTTTAAGAAGATCCCAGCAAATCCCAGAGTGTAAGGCAGTTGTTCTGTATTTCTACATTGTGTTTACCTCTCTCTCTCTCTCTCTCTCTCTCTCTTCTCTCTCTCTACACAGGCCTCTAAAGCTGATGCTCTGGAACTGAACTTATCTTGTCCTCATGGGATGGGCGAGAGGGGGTATGGGACTGGCCTGTGGACAGGTACACCCACACACACTAAAAGCAGCATGCATAGCATAATAATGTGCCCTATATGTGTCTTGCATACAGCCATGAACGGATAAGCTCATGAAAACCTCTGTCTATTTAAACATCTGGGCGTTTGATCCTCATGTGATCGATACTGAGAGATGAAGGTCATCTAACTAAACTCACACAACTGAAGAATATCTATAAATCATCATTTATAAGATGGAATTAATTTAACTTCTTCAAATGTGTAGAATTACTCAGACTCAGCTGCAGATGATCAAAACGTACTTGATGGCGATGGCCGATCCGCACCAAGAGCCCTTCCAGCTTCAAGTACGGCTCGGCTCGACCCGCCATCCTTTAAGATCCACGGAAGACGAGCGTCCAGACTTTTTACTGTCCTGCACCGAAATGGTGGAGCAACTTCTCCTGGGTGTCCGAACAGCAGAGTCCAACGCTCGCTGTCCTCAAACCCAGACTGAAGACCCTCCTCTTCTGAGAGGACTTTGGCAAATAGCAGAGTGGTCTCCTTACTGACTTGTGTTTAGTATAAGTCTAAGATTAGAGGATCTTTGAATTTTTAGTCTATTTAAACTAGCTGAGGTTTCTTGGGTAAATAGCAAAGCACTTCTGTAAGTCGCTCTGGAGAAGAGCATCTGCTAAATGCCTTAAATGTAAATGTAAACATGGTTGGAAAGGATTCTTCTGGAGTCTTATTTAAACCCCAGACGTTTAGTCTGGTCTGCTCTTTATTGATGGTTGAAGTGAGTGATGGGTGAAGACGTGAAGATCACCATGACCAGATCCAGAGAGCTCTCTTCTCTGAGGCCTTCAGAAAGAAGGGCGTAGATGCAGAGGAGTCTGTGAATGGGTTTAAAAAGATCTCAGGACTATTAGAAATCAGCCGTTCCACCGTCCACTATATCATTTACAAGTGGAGCAGCTGACCAACATGGCCAGGTCAGGACGTCCTAGCAAGTTCAACCTGAGAGCAGAACCACAAGATGCCACAGTCGATGTCAAAGTCTAGCATCTACTGTCAGAAAGAGACTGAGCAAGTTTGATCTTTAGAGAAGGCGTGCAAGGAGGAAACCCATGGTGTCAAAGACTTGAGATTTATGGTCCAAAGAAGGACAATGGACAGGGTCATGAGCACCCGAGCCTCATTGATGCTCATGGAGGCCTCACCCACCTCACAACTTACAGGACTTAAAGGATCTGCTGCTGACATTAGTCGTGGTGCCAGATACCACAGAGCACCTTCAGAGGTCTTGTGGAGTCTCATGTCTCATGGTCTTATATCAATATTTTGGCAGGTGGTATTAATGTTATGGCTGATTGGTGTATAAAGCTTCAGAGATGCTTCCCACACACTACTCTGGGTGGGATTTTAATCAGTTAAAGGAGGAAAACTCTGAAAAGGTCTGATTCCGTAGCGACAGAGGTAATGGTCACTCAGAGCAGCACAGTCTGGACTCGCCTCTGGTGTTTGTTTTTGTGTGCTTGTACCATCACTGACCAGCCAAAACAGTCCAAGTGAATGCTGCAGAGGTGTGGGTGGCTAAATATTTTAGAGCTGGTTTCCGATGCAGCAGAAGAGGTTCAGCATTAGTGGTGTTAGCGGTGGGCGCTAATAGCTGAAGCTGTACTCTAGTCCATCTCCTGCTCGGTGTGTTTATGGGCGAATGGGGAATACAGCCTGCTTCCTTCCTTCAGCACAGATTCTACTGCAGACATAAATGAACACACACACACACACACACACACACACACAGCACATCTTCTACCACAGTCATAAATGATCCATGCCCTGCCTGTGGATTTCTGCTTTTACGAACACACACACACAGACACACACAAAAACCTTGTATCTCCCTTTTTGCTGTTTTACGCGTTTTGCATTTTTTTTATTAAGGTTTAGGTGTAGATTAGGTGTAGGTGTATATTAAGGTTTAGGTTGAGATTAGGTGTAGTGATAGATTAGGTTTAGGTTGAGATTAGGTGTATGTGTAGTTTAGGTGTAGGTCTAGATTAAGGTGTATATTAAGGTTTAGGTTGAGATTAGGTGTAGGTGTAGATTAAGGTTTAGGTTGAGATTAGGTGTATGTGTAGTTTAGGTGTAGGTCTAGTTTAAGGTGTAGATTAAGGTGTATATTAAGGTTTAGGTTGAGATTAGGTGTATGTGTAGTTTAGGTGTAGGTCTAGATTAAGGTGTAGATTAAGGTGTATATTAAGGTTTAGGTTGAGATTAGGT
>NC_132888.1:3671979-3679479 GCF_030463535.1 Salminus brasiliensis
TCAGCCATCCAATAAACCAGTGGTGGGACCGCTGCAGCTGGATTTTGAAAGAAGGGGGAGTCTGTTACAGTAGGCCTCATATTATACAGGTGAAATTTACACAAATGTATGGATAAGACATCTTAAAGCTGCCTGGAGATCACTTACTTTATATAATACCACTTACTTTATACAATATCACTCACTTTATATAATACACTCACTTTACCACTCACTTTATATAATACCACTTACTTTATACAATATCACTTAATATAATACACTCACTTTACCACTCACTTTATTTAATACCACTCACTTTATACAATATCACTCACTTTATATAATACACTCACTTTACCACTCACTTTATATAATACCACTCACTTTATACAATATCACTCACTTTATATAATACACTCACTTTACCACTCACTTTATATAATACCACTCACTTTATACAATATCACTTAATATAATACACTCACTTTACCACTCACTTTATATAATACCACTCACTTTATACAATATCACTTAATATAATACACTCACTTTACCACTCACTTTATATAATACCACTCACTTTATACAATATCACTCACTGTATATAATACACTCACTTTACCACTCACTTTATATAATACCACTCACTTTATACAATATCACTCACTTTATATAATACACTCACTTTACCACTCACTTTATATAATACCACTCACTTTATACAATATCACTCACTTAATATAATACACTCACTTTACCACTCACTTTATATAATACCACTCACTTTATACAATATCACTCACTTAATATAATACACTCACTTTACCACTCACTTTATTTAATACCACTCACTTTATACAATATCACTCACTTAATATAATACACTCACTTTACCACTCACTTTATATAATACCACTCACTTTATACAATATCCCTCACTTAATATAATACACTCACTTTACCACTCACTTTATTTAATACCACTCACTTTATACAATATCACTCACTTAATATAATACACTCACTTTACCACTCACTTTATATAATACCACTCACTTTATACAATATCACTCACTTAATATAATACACTCACTTTACCACTCACTTTATATAATACCACTCACTTTATACAATATCACTCACTTAATATAATACACTCACTTTACCACTCACTTTATATAATACCACTTACTTTATACAATATCACTCACTTTATATAATACCACTCACTTTATACAATATCACTCACTTAATATAATACACTCACTTTACCACTCACTTTATTTAATACCACTCACTTTATACAATATCACTCACTTTATCACTCATGTTATACAGTATCACTCACTTTATACAATACACTCACTTTATACAATATCACTCACTTTATCACTCATGTTATACAGTATCACTCACTTTATACAATACACTTACTTTATACAATATCACTCACTTTATCACTCATGTTATACAGTATCACTCACTTTATACAATATCACTCACTTTATCACTCATGTTATACAGTATCACTCACTTTATACAATACACTTACTTTATACAATATCACTCACTTTATCACTCATGTTATACAGTATCACTCACTTTATACAATACACTCACTTTATACAATATCACTTACTTTATCACTCATGTTATACAGTATCACTCACTTTATACAATATCGCTTACTTTATCACTCATGTTATACAGTATCACTCACTTTATACAATATCGCTTACTTTATCACTCATGTTATACAGTATCACTCATGTTATACAGTATCACTCACTTTATACAATATCACTTACTTTATCACTCGTGTTATACAGTATCACTCACTTTATACAATATCACTCACTTTATCACTCATGTTATACAGTATCACTCACTTTATACAATACACTTACTTTATACAATATCACTCACTTTATCACTCATGTTATACAGTATCACTCACTTTATACAATATCACTTACTTTATCACTCATGTTATACAATACACTCACTTTATACAATATCACTTACTTTATCACTCATGTTATACAATACACTCACTTTATACAATATCACTTACTTTATCACTCATGTTATACAGTATCACTCATGTTATACAGTATCACTCACTTTATACAATATCACTTACTTTATCACTCATGTTATACAGTATCACTCATGTTATACAGTATCACTCACTTTATACAATATCACTTACTTTATCACTCATGTTATACAGTATCACTCACTTTATACAATATCACTTACTTTATCACTCATGTTATACAGTATCACTCATGTTATACAGTATCACTCACTTTATACAATATCACTTACTTTATCACTCATGTTATACAGTATCACTCATGTTATACAGTATCACTCACTTTATACAATATCACTTACTTTATCACTCATGTTATACAGTATCACTCATGTTATACAGTATCACTCACTTTATACAATATCACTCACTTTATCACTCGTGTTATACAGTATCACTCACTTTATACAATACACTCACTTTATACAATATCACTCACTTTATCACTCATGTTATACAGTATCACTCGTGTTATACAGTATCTTTTTGCTTTTATCCCTTTATTTCTTTCTCTGTTTCTCTCTCTCTCTCTCCCTCTCTCTCTCTCTCTCAGACAGACATGTTTCCTTTTGTTCTGTTTGTTTTTCTCTTTTGGGTTTTTCTAAAGCTCTCTCCACGGACCATAGTGGAACATTCTGGTTACTAACCTCCGACAAAATTTGGTGTGTGTGTGTGTGTGTGTGTGTGTGTCGTTGCCAGCCTTGTTAAAAATGCCGGCTGCCCACATGCCTCCCACGGCCCATACTGGTGGCTATTTTCCTCCAGTAGCTCATGTTATCTGCTCATGTTCCTCCGAGCTAAAAGAAAAGAGACTGGTGAGCGTGATGGGGCTGCAGATATCTCACTGTGAAACCTCATTATCCTCACACACACTACCCTCACACACTCGCTTCCTGCTGACCAAGGTGCTACAGAATCACACACTGACCTCAGCGGCTGGTGGGCTGGTGTGTAAGTTACATGTACAGAAACGCAGATGGAATTATATATAGGCCGAGAACAGAACCCTGGAGAACCGGCTAGAAGTTCGCTAATACAGATCCAGGAGCAGAGCCTGGTGTGATAATTAGCTCTGAAATAGGTACGAGTAACTCCCACTTCTCTCTCCTGTAACTACATTACATAGTAATTACATACATACTTTAAAGTATGTCCTAATTCCCAAAATAGCCTCCAGTTCTGTAAGAAGGTAAATGGTGCTGTATCCCCGTAAAGGACCTTTAATAGGTCATTTGTTTATAACACTGGTATGAAGCATCACAAGCTAAACTCTATGTTAAATCATTCATAAGAGGTACTGAATTATCTATAATATACAATATATAATTAATGGAACATACTGAATAGGTCATAGTGAATCATTTATACTTGGTTCTAAATAATTCATATTGTGTGCTGAAAAAGTCAGAGTATTTTCTGAGTAATTAATGGTAGTTATAAAAATAACACATAGTAGATACTGAATAACTGATAGATGATACTGAATAGTTCATAGTGGATAATGAATAATTTATACTGAATACTGAATAACTAATATTAGACACTGAATACTAAATAGCTGGTTCTGAATAACTAATAAATTCATAGTTAACACTGAATAATTTATATTAAATTCTCAATCATTGATAGTAGATACTGAATAATTCATAGTGGATACTAAATAATTTATAGTAAATACTGAATCATTTATAGTAAATACTGAATCATTTATAGTAGATACTGAATAAATCATAGTGGATACTGTATCATTTATAGTAAATACTGAATCATTTATAGTAGATACTGAATCATTTATAGTAAATACTGAATCATTTATAGTAGATACTGAATAATTCATAGTGGATACTAAATAATTTATAGTAGATACTGAATCATTTATAGTAAATACTGAATCATTTATAGTAGATACTGAATAATTCATAGTGGATACTAAATCATTTATAGTAGATACTGAATCATTTATAGTAGATACTGAATCATTTATAGTAGATACTGAATAATTCATAGTGGATACTAAATAATTTATAGTAGATACTGAATCATTTATAGTAGATACTGAATAATTTATAGTGGATACTAAATCATTTATAGTAGATACTAAATCATTTATAGTAGATACTGAATCATTTATAGTAGATACTGAATAATTTATAGTAGATACTAAATCATTTATAGTAGATACTGAATCATTTATAGTAGATACTAAATCATTTATAGTAGATACTGAATCATTTATAGTAGATACTGAATAATTTATAGTAGATACTGAATCATTTATAGTAGATACTGAATAATTTATAGTGGATACTAAATCATTTATAGTAGATACTAAATCATTTATAGTAGATACTGAATCATTTGTAGTAAATACTGAATCATTTATAGTAGATACTGAATAATTTATAGTAGATACTAAATCATTTATAGTAGATACTAAAACATTTATAGTAGATACTAAATCATTTATATTAAATACTGACTACACCAAAATTCCTAATATTTATTAGTAAGTACTGGATTATTTGTGGTAGAATATATTTTCTTTTTTAATACACAAACTGTTTTGTGTTGCTTTGGTGCTTTTTTCTTTGCTCTTTTATACTCACAGGCACCAAACTGGAGTTAACTTTATCATTTTCATATCAATGTCACAGTTAATGAATATTAATAAATAATCAATAGTACATCATAAATAACAATAAATAATAGTAATGACTGTATAATAAGCCTTAAAGTGAGTCATATACATCCATAATAAAAAGAGTTTAAAGGGTTAAAAGGTTTTAAAGCATTTCTCTTGTTGTTTCCTTGTTTTTTCTTTTATCCTCATTTTGTTTGCTTGCGGACAAAAACAGAAGCCGTGTTTTTATGGACCCGCACGCATCACGAACAAACGCGCTGGTGTTCAGAGGAAAACAAAAAAAGGGCCCGGAGCAGCTTGTCTCCAGCAGATGCCGGAGCAGCCCGGAGCGGAGCGGAGCGCTCGTTCGACAGAGGCGCATCACATTTCCATTTGGCACGTCTGAGCCTGGTCTCTGAGTTATGACAGCCCGCGCCACTCTCAGGATGCGCACCATTCAAATCTCATTCATTATGAATGCCAGTGATTGGGCGCTCTGCCACCGTGCAGGCCGGCCATAACACACACACACACACACACACACACACACACTCTGCCTCCATATAAAACATACTCTGGCTTCTGCAAAGAGGCACAGGACTGTGTTTCCTCTCCGTAAGAACTGTGGCTGAACTGCCTGCTTGTTGTTGTTCAGAGCCGCCATATTTGCTTATGAGCATCTTAAATCTCTCTCTCTCACACACACACACACACACACACACACACACACACACACACACACATTTTTATGAACACACACATTCTGCTGGTAAAAAATCCACGCCAGCAGGACCGAAGCTCCCCAAATAATTGTGTAATACACACATACACCAGTCAGCCATAACATTAGCACCACTGACAGGTGGTTGTATTTCATGTTGATGCTGTGGTATTGTATTCAAAGTGGTTGCTCGATGGTTACTAAGGTGTTTCTAAGTGGTTGCTAGGTGGTTGGTATGGTATCCCATGTGGTTCTTATTATTGTGTTGCTAAGTGGTTGCTAGGTTGTTCCTACAGTATTTCTTTAAAGTTGCTTTAAAGTTGCTTAGTGGTTGCTAGGCCATTGCTTTGTGGTTGCTATGGCATCTCAGGTGATTGCCGTGGTGTTGTTAAGCCCTTTCTATGTGATTTCGATGGTGTTGCTAGGCGTTTGCTATTGTATTCCATGTTGTTGCTGGGTCTGGTTCTTAATTGTTTGCTAGATGGTTACTAAGATGTTTCTAAGTGGTTGCTAGGTGGTTGCTATAGTATCCCAGGTGGTTCTTATTATTGTGTTGCTAAGTGGTTGCTAGGTTGTTCCTACAGTATTTCAGGTGGGTGCTTTGAAGTTGCTTAGTGGTTGCTAGGCCATTGCTTTGTGGTTGCTATGGCATCTCAGGTGATTGCTGTGGTGTTGTTAAGCCCTTGCTAGGTGACTTCTATGATGTTGCTAGGCATTTGCTATTGTATTCCATGTTGTTGCTGTGGTATTGTATTCAAACTGGTTTATAGATGGTTACTACGATGTTTCTAAGTGGTTGCTAGGTGGTTGCTACGGTATCCCAGGAGGTTCTTATTACTGTGTTGCTAAGTGGTTGCTAGACTGTTCCTACCATATTGGAGTTGCTTAGTGGTTGCTAGGTCATTGTTTTGTGGTTGCTATGGCATCTCAGGTGATTGCTGTGGTGTTGTTAAGCCCTTGCTAGGTGACTTCTATGATGTTGCTAGGCATTTGCTATTGTATTCCATGTTGTTGCTGTGGTATTGTATTCAAACTGGTTTATAGATGGTTACTACGATGTTTCTAAGTGGTTGCTAGGTGGTTGCTACGGTATCCCAGGAGGTTCTTATTACTGTGTTGCTAAGTGGTTGCTAGACTGTTCCTACCATATTGGAGTTGCTTAGTGGTTGCTAGGCCATTGCTTTGTGGTTGCTATGGCATCTCAGGTGATTGCCTTGGTGTTTTTAAGCCCTTGCTATGGGATTTCTATGGTGTTGCTAGGCATTTGCTATTGTATTCTTTGTTGTTGCTGTGGTATTCTTAATTGGTTTCTAGATGGTTACAAAGATGTTTTTAAGTGGTTGCTAGTGGTTATTATTGTCGTATTATTGTGTTGCTAAGTGGTTGCTAGGTTGTTCCTACAGTATTTCAGATGAGTGCTGTGGAGTTGATTAGTGGTTGGTGGGGTGTTGCTAGGTGGTTGCTAGGCATTTGCAGTAAAGTAAAAACAGATGCTTTGCAGAAACCATACGACCAATCAAAGAACTGTATACAAGCCTGAATGTGATTGATGTAACGGTTCTTCACACTCACATCACTTGCAAACTTGGTTCCTCATGGAACCTAAATGGTTCTTCTATGGCATCTCTCAAAGAACCCCTTGTAGCTTCTCTGTTTTGCGGGGTGTGGAGTGGACACCACTGAGCCTTACGAACCTGGCCCTCTGTATGTAAAGCGCGAGAGCGAGAAAGGGGTGGGGGTGCAAGGAAGAAGGGAGGGAGATGGAGAGAGGAACCACAGAAGTGAAAGGGTGAGATGCTGGTGGTGTCTCAGCTGGCATGTTCAGACACAACAGCCATTTCCTCCTCAGCCAAAGCGGAAAGTGTGTTTGTGGGTCCGTGAAGGAGTGAGAGACACAGCCTCTGCGCTCTGAGGCCTCGGCCTGATGAATATTTAGGTCAGTGTGGAAGTTTTTACCTAACGTCTCGTTGGTGATCCAGATTCCCGCTGGACACGCCCTCTTTAGTCGGACTGAGTGGTAAAGCATTCAGCTGCACGGCTGCAGCGTTTATTAGGGAATACAGGACTGTCTGCTCAAGT
>NC_132888.1:3684479-3706979 GCF_030463535.1 Salminus brasiliensis
AAACTGTTACGCCGGAGAAGTGAACCAGACGCTTACGGGTGTAAAAGCAAGTCTTTAATATAAAAAAAAGGAAAATCCACAAAAACAGTAGTGCAACAAGATCCAAGTCGAAAGCTATGAATCGAGAAACAAGGCCGAGGTCAAAACCAGAAGACGGCGGTATCCAAACACCAAACCAAAAGGACTAGACGAGAAGCGAAAAAACGCTAGACAGCAAAAACAGGTCGAGAAAGGTCAATAAACGCTCGGTACGCAGCGATAATCGATGGCAGTACTGTGCAACAAGCTAACTACACATGCAATGACTTAAATACAAAAGCAAAACAATAGACTCAGGTGAAAGCGGTCAGTATTCTCGAGCCGTGGGCCGTGGAAACTGTCCCGGATTGGTTGCTCGAGATCCTGTGACTGTCATGGAGGAACGAGGGGTACATTGGGATATGGAGTCCTGCCAGTGTCAGAGTTTGGAGGCAGTAAAGTGGGCTCATATTTGAACATTGTGAAGACTTGAAATTCCCTCTTCAGGCCATACAGTCCATATGTGGACACTAAGCTGTAAAAGCAGCCAAGTTTGAGACCCCTGGGTTGCACTGTTCAGCCTACAGCAGTTAAATAGCAGTGTTTACAGCTTACAGAGCTGGGCGATATAATGATATTTTATCGTATCGTGATACATTTTTTTATCATAATTACGTCTAATTACTAACAGTGTAATTAGACTGGGTTAATTAGATGAAGAGCAGCAGATGTTGAGTCGAAATCACTGTATTCAGTACAGGAGAGGATCTGAATAGTAGATTATAAGAATCATCGTTAAAAGTATCATAAAAAACAGTATTTAAATATCGTGATATAGTATCTTTACCATATCGCCCACCTCTGTTTACAGCATATTTCTGCACATTTCTAAGGTTTAAAGCTCCCTGCCCGAATCTTCAACCCACACCAGTTGCAAGTCTTCGAGAGCGCCACCTTTAGGCCATGGTGTCAGCAGCAGAGCTGAGCTGAGCACACGGTGGGACCGAGCGTGGGCTCTCTGTGCTCTCTCTGCGGTGCAGCAAAGGAGCCGGCCAGATAACGGAAACAAATAAGGGACGGGGATGAGCGCTCTGATAATTGTAGCAGCCTATGCGGGCCGAGAACCCTCAGGAACATGACTGCTCATGTAAACGGAAGCACTGTGGAGCAGTCAGAGCACATCCGTCATTAAGAGGCTGATAAAAAGGAGGAGATGGTGGGAGGTGCGGCTGAGGGAGGCACAGTGATGATCTTGTGGCACAGTGGTGAGGCTGATCATGGCCTTCATGCTGAACAGATGTGACGGCAGGGTGGATGAAGAGGGAATGTGGATTTGCGCCATTTCTTCAGATGGTTGGGGCTAAAAACTTCTAGCTTGTTTCAGTGCATTCTTTAGGCAACACTTTAACTTAGGAGCCACGTTTCCAAACCTGAAACCTTCACGATGAATGGACCAATAGAAAGGCTCCTGAATTAGCATTAAAGATCTCTTGTGATTTGGGTAAAGTCTCTGTTGAGTATCCTCAGACGTTCAGATTTGGGTGTAGTGATAAACGTCTTCATTTCAGTTCATGAGATCATACATGTCTTCTACTGTGGGTGTTTTTAATACAGTAGGGGTGAAATGCACTAAAGTGGGACACCTAGGCTTTGATTAGTCCACGTCTTTCACAGATAAATAAAAGTCCGTAAAACTGTGGGTTAACACAGTTAGCTGTTAGAGCCAGTAATTTTGCAGATTTACCTTTTTTACAGTGTGGTCTTATACGTGGAGACCAGAGCTGACAGAATGTATTTATTTATTGATTTACAGTGGTCTTATACTTTGAGACTGTATATTTCAGATGTCTTATCAATTAAGATACATATATTTCACTGTGAAATTCTGGCAACCACAGCTGCCAGTATTTTTACAGAATTGTATTTATTTATTTATTTATTTATTTATTGATTAATTGATTGATTGATTGATTGATTGATTGATTTACAGTGGTCTTATACTTTGAGACTGTATATTTCAGATGTTTTATCAATTAAGATACATATATTTCACTGTGAAATTCTGGCAACCAGAGCTGCCAGTATATTTACAGAATTTTATTTATTTATTTATTTATTTATTTATTTATTTATTGATTGATTGATTGATTGATTGATTTACAGTGGTCTTATACTTTGTGACTGTATATTTCAGACATCTTATACATTAAAATACATAAATTTCACTGTGAAATTCTGGCAACCACAGCTGCCAATATATTAACGGGAAGTTTATGGATTTTCTTTTTTTACAATTGTTTTTAATGTTGAGATCGAGTGAAATTCTGGCAACCACAGCTGCCAGTATTTTAACAAATCTTTTACATATTTTTTATTATTATTTTTTACAGTGGTCTCATACATTGAGATTGAATATTCCACTGTAAAAATGTATTTTAATGGACATTTGACAGTTTTGTTTTTGTTTTTTTTACAGTGGTCTTCAATGTTGAGACCATATATTTCACAGTGAAATTCTGGCAACCACAGCTGCCGGTATTTTATTGGACATTTTACAGATTTTAATTTTTTTGTTTACAGTGGTCTCATACATTGAGATCGTATATTCCCCTGTGAAATTCTGGCAAACGCAGCTGCCAGTATTTTAACAAAGATTTTACAGATTATTTTTTTTTTGTTTTACAGTGGTCATATTTATTCAGACTGTATAATTCTAGCAACCATGGCTGTTGGTATTTGAATGTTTATTCATTTTATTTATTTCAAACAGTGATCTCATTAATTGAGATCATATATTCCACTGTGAAATTCTGGCGACCACAGCTGCCAAATTTTTTACCGGGGTCTTATATATGGAGATTGTAAATTCCACTGTGAAAGTCTGGCAACCACATCTGCCAGTATTTTAATGCACTTTTTTTTGTGGTTTTTAACGTTGAGACGATATATTTCAGATCTCTTATACATTGAGATCATATATTTCATGGTGAAATTCTGGCAACCAGAGCTGCCAGTATATTAATGGATATTTGACAGATTTTGGTTTTTTTTTTATAGTGGTCTTCAACATTGAGACAGTGTATTTTAGATGTCTTATATATTGAGACTGTTTTTTTTACAGTGCAATTCTGGCAACCATGGCTGCTAGTATTTAAATTAAAGTTTTATAAATTTTATTTCTTTTATACAGTGGTCTTATACATTGAGACCGTATATTTCCTTGTATAATTCTGGCAACCACAGCTGCCAGTATTTTAACAAAGATTTTACTGATTTTTTAATTGTTTTTTTACAGTGGTCTTATACATTGAAACCGTATATATTTTACAGTGAAATTCTAGCAACCATGGCTTCTGGAATTTTAATGGAAATTTTATTTATTTTATACATTGAGACTGTATATTTCCTTGTATAATTCTGGCAACCACAGCTCCCACTATATTAACAGAAAATGTATGAATTTACTCTTTTTACAGTGTTCTTATACATTGAAATCGTGTATTGCACTGTGAAATTCTGGCAACCACAGCTGTCAGTATTTTAATGCACATTTAACATGTTTGTTTTTTTTATAGTGGGCTTCAATAATGAGATGGTATATTCAGATGTCTTATATATTGAGATCGTATATTTCATAGTGAAATTCTGGCAACCATGGCTGCTGGTATTTTAATGGAAATGTTATTAATTTGATTTATTTTATACAGTGGTCTTATACATTGAGACCGTATATTTCCTTGTATAATTCTGGCAACCACAGCTGCCAGTACATTAACAGAAAATGTACAAATTTACTCTTTTTACATTGTTCTTATATATTAAAATACTGCCAGTATTTTAATGGACATTTTACTGATTTTTTTTTTACAATGGTTATACTCTGTATAAATCTGGCAACCACAGCTGTCAATATATTAACATAACTTTTATGGATTTTTCTACAGTGCAGAATTATACAGCCTCAATATTAAATTAAAGACCACTTAAAATAAATCCGTAACATTTACTTGAAAATACTGCCAGCTGTGGTTGCCAGAATTTCTCAGGGAATAACAGTGTATAAGACGCTGGGTCTCGGATGTCCAGTCTCAGATTGGGGTGGAGCAATCTTCAAACAGGAAGCTCCAGTGCAAATTAGACTAATTCACCTCATATTTACAGTGCAGTCTGTTAACTCAAGGGCCCGGGAGCTTCTCTGATCAATGAGACTTTAATACAGCAAGCCTCGAGTCCATCAGCAAGTCTCCCGACAGTGGATCTGCTGAGTTCATAATGAGGGCTAACCGTGTGTTCTGAGTCCCTCAGTGCAGAAGAAACACCACAAGCAGCCCACAGCGGAGGTCTTTTTGTCTTTTCCCCTCCAAAGCCTGCCACTGTAGATGTTTTCATGGGGAGAGCTTTATACAGATTGTGTCTGGCAGGCTGGAGGTAATGATGGCAGTGCGGGGTGAGTTCTGAGCACAGCTCTACCTACCTGAGCTGCTGCGAATGCAAAGGCTGATGGGCAGGAGCGAGTGACCCCCTTTGACAAGGACTTGTTGGGGTTGTCAGAGCAACAGGAGCTGTCAGCGTGGCGGCTTGCATAGAGAAAAAAAAAGAAAAAGAAAAAACAGTGCAGGAAAGATACAGTCTATATCATATACGCTAAATTGACAAAAGTATTGGGACACCTGCTTGTTTATTGTTTCTTCTGAAATCAAGGGGATTTTAAAGAGCTTATCCTGCTTTTGTTGGAGTAACTGTCTCTACTCTCTCTATTTTGGAGCATTGCTGTGAGGATTTGATTGACACAGTCCTTCTACTGCTCCATTGCTCAGTGCTGGGGGGCTTTAAACCCCTCTATCCCAAGCCTGGCGTTAGGCAGCACGGTGCCATTAGGTTTATGTTTATCTGCTCCAGTGAGTCCTATTCTACTGGCAGTACTTCTCTACAGGGACTAGACAAGCTGTGCATGTGCATTTGCACATATGTGTCAGCGATGGGTGCTGTAGCCGTTGAGTTGCCCGATGCTGCAAACGTGTCGGAGGAGGTGGGTTCCCGTCTTCACCATCAGGAAGTGGCATCAGGTCCTCCTAGAGGTGGAGCGGAAAAGGAAAGGTGGAGGCGGAGAGAGGACTCGGAGGCGTGAGGAAGCACCCGAATGTACGTAATTAACCACGCGTGGCGGGATGCAAGAATTTTGTACTGTGATTTAATTATCCTCCCAATTCCGGGGCCAGTGCTGCTGATGAGGATCATTTAGCAGGAAGGAGAAAGAGAAGTAGAGGGTGGGGGGATAAGAAAGAGCCGTGTGTGGAGCTGTCAGTCTGGGGAAGCGGTATTTTGAGCCAAGCGGGCAAAATGAATGTGGACAACACGTGGCTGTGATCAATGAATGAGAACCTGCTGGGAAAATGAGGTTAAATGTAATGTGATAAACACCTCCATCTGTCTGATCACAGAACCACCCTGCCTTCATCACTGAGCGGGAAAGAGAGAGCGGGAAAGAGAGAGAGAGAGAGAAGGACAGATCGGGAATGACAGAGAGATAGGTTTATATTTTCTCTTGTAGTTATATGTATGTGTACTACAGGGACAAAAGTATTGGGACACCTGCTTTTTCATTGTTTTTTTCTGAAATCAAGGGAGTTATAAAGAATGTATCCTGCTTTTGTTGGAGTAACTGTCTCTACTGTCCAGAGAAGGAGGCTTTCTACTAGATTTTGGAGGAGCATTGCATTGCAGTGGGGTCAGGATGTTGAGTGATCACCACCTACCTCATCCCATCAACTTCCCAGAGAACACAGTTCCACATAGCTCAGTGTATCTAGCAGTACAACCAAACCTCCTCCCAGTACAACCAAAACCCCTCCCACTACAACCAACCCCCTCCCAGTACAACCAAACCTCCTCCCAGTACAACCAAACCTCCTCCCAGTACTACCACAATCTCTCCCAATACAACCAAAACTCCTCCCAGTACGACCCAACCTCCTCCCAATACAACAAAACCCCCTCCCAGTACAACCAAACCTCCTCCCAGTAAAACAAACCTCCTCCCATTACAACCAAACGTCCTCCCAGTACAACCAAACCTCCTCCCAGTAAAACAAACCTCCTCCCACTACAACCAAACCCCCTCCCACTACAACCAAAACCCCTCCCACTACAACAAAACCCCCTCCCAGTACAACCAAACCTCCTCCCAGTAAAACAAACCTCCTCCCATTACAACCAAACCTCCTCCCAGTACAACAAACTTCCTCCCAGTACAACCAAATTCCTCCCAGTACAACAAACCTCCTCCCAGTACAACCAAACCTCCTCCCAGTACAACAAACCTCCTCCCAGTACGACCCAACCTCTTCCCAATACAACAAACCCCCTCCCACTACAACCAAAACCCCTCCCACTACAACAAACTTCCTCCCAGTACAACCAAATTCCTCCCAGTACAACAAACCTCCCCCCATTACAACCAAAGCTCCTCCCAGTACAACAAACTTCCTCCCAGTACAACCAAACCTCCTCCCAGTACAACCAAACCTCCTCCCAATACAACCAAAACCCCTCCCACTACAACCAAACCCCTCCCAGTACAACAAAACCTCCTCCCAGTACAACAAACCTCCTCCCAGTACAGCCGCCAGTGTAACATCTGATCTGTATACAGTCTGAATACTGGTCACATGACATGAGCAGGTGTAATCGGGTTCGAAGATCAAGATGAGGCCGCAGACATCTCCACTTTAATTCTGGTGTTAAGTGCACTTCCATCTCTCTCCTGTAGGGAACGCTATCAGGCCTATTGCGCTCCGTGCGGTTTCAGCCATCGCCAAAGCACTGCCCGGGTTCCCTATCCTGGCCACCGGGGGCATCGACTCGGCCGAGTCCGGCATGCAGTTCCTCCACGCTGGAGCGTCTGTTCTACAGGTACAGCACCAGGAATACGTCCACATATGTCAAGAGGATGCGTGGGTACACTGTCCATCACAAGCCTGGGGGCAGTATACATATATATTAACCAGCCATAACATTAGAACCACTGACAGGTGACATGAAAAAATGACGTGGATCGTTTGGGTGTGGTAACGATGGACACTGAAAGGGAGGAGAGATGCAAGGATGGATAACGATGCAAGGGCGGCAGCAATGGTGGCTGGAGAACTTGTGGTGATGTGTGTTGGCATAGCAACACCATCACTTGCTGTTGTACAAAATGGGTTGGTATGTTGGTATTTCCTGTATATAGTGTATAGTATAGTACGCAATTGGGACACAACCAACATCTCCAAAACAGAGATCAGACAGACAGGTCTTGAGGGGTGGTCCCATTGTGGTATGCAGGGGTCAATGCTCCGAGGACAGGATCATGGGTGCCTGAGGCCTAAACCTCCTGCACAGTATTATGTTGTATGATATTATTATATATAAAGCGCTCCAAACTTTTGATTGGCAGTGTACGTTCCGTTTGAGTTATGGGGGATTAATAGCACCACCTGTATAGCAGGTCATGGATCTGTAATAAATGTTTTATGAAAGCCTTAAGTAGGAATCTTCAGATGCAGTGCTGTTTTATGCATTAGCAAGCGCTCAGTGCTCAGGGGAGGCCTTCTGGAGCACTGTGGGTGGAAGGAGCTTTATTCCTGATTTATCTTCATACAGCATGACAGCCCGCACTCACACACTCGGCCTTTATATTAATTTAACATTCAAGGTAATGCATTTTTTTAATTTACTGTAATTAGCTACAGAGTGTGTGCATTGTTAGAAATGGAATATCTCAGCATTAGCTCAATGCCTGGGTTTCAATATTTTTCATTTAGCAGTCGGATCTAATCAAGCTCACATAAGGCATTTACCGAGGGATCTGCCCACACAGCTCGGAGAACACCGCCGATCTTGAAGCCACTCGTAATTTACAGCACGGCTCCGAACAAGCTGTTAGTGCAAATAAAGCCATTATCTCAACATGATGCCGCAAAATCTCTTTTTAAATAAATAAACCAAAAACACCCTCATTATGCAGAGAAATAATGTATCACAAGTGGCTCAGAGTTCTTCGGGGAAAGGCAGAGGGGAGGGAAGAGACGCGAAAGAAAACATTTTAATCACACCCACCAGCGCTCGCAGAGCTGTGGCCCTGAGGTCACGCTGATGCTGGGTTTGCTCTGTAAAGCAGCCAAGCTTAGAGCACTGAGGTCCAATCAGGAGAGAGGCTGCCTAACCAGGCAAACATAGAGCACTGAGGTCCAACCTGAGGAGAGGCTACTGAACCACACTTAGAGCACTGAGGTCCAATCAGGAGAGAGGCTGCCTAACCAGGCAAACATAGAGCACTGAGGTCCAACCAGCGGAGAGAGAGGCTTCGAAATCATACATAGAGCACTGAGGTCCAACCAGAGGACAGGCTGCTAAGTCATATCTAGAGCACTGCGGTCCAACCAGAAGAGAGGCTGCCTAACTAGACAAACTGTGAGCACTGAGGTCCAACCAGAGGACAGGCTGCTAAACCACACATAGAGCTGACCTCACCTGACCTCACCAACGCTCTTCTTACTGAATGCAATCATATCCTCATAGCAATGCTACCTCAAAATCTAGTAGAAAGTCTTTTTTATCTCTGGACAGTAGAGACAGTTACTCCAACAAAATATCCTTGATTTCATAAGAAACAGTGAAAGAGCAGGTGTCCCAATACTTTTGTCATATAGTGTCAGTTTTAACATTCTCATTCTGCCTGTTATAAAATCTTTATATTTAGTGAATTAAATTAGCTTTAACACTTAAACACTCCTACAACGGCACTGCTGTCACAATTAACATCAGTTTCATATGCCCCAGAATTGAACCTTGTGGGACTCCACAAGATAGGCTACAGTAATTTATGGTTATTTAATAATTCACAATAGTTTATGTATTAGGATTAATAACTGAATAGTAAATGTAGGGTTCTAGGGGTTAAACTAAACTGATCATATAGCTATTATATAGGTTACTATAGTGACAGCACTGCATTTCAGCGATTAAGGCGATTTCATTGCTGCTCTGTTGCTCAAAGCTCTGCTCTCCACATCCTGGCCCGGAAGAGTATGCTTACTGATATGTCTGTGTGTGTATGTGTGTGAGACAGGTGTGCAGTGCTGTGCAGAATCAGGACTTCACGGTGATCCAGGACTACTGTTTGGGCCTGAAGGCGCTGCTGTATCTGAAGAGCATAGAGGAGCTTTCGGACTGGGACGGCCAGTCTCCACCAACCCTGCGGCACCAGAAGGGCAAACCCGTCCCCAGCATCCAGGAGCTTGTCGGCAAGGTGGGATTAACCACACCACAACCTCGAACGTAACGTTCTCCCAGTGATGCTGTTTAAACAGCTTATTGGGCTGCACTCACTCCTGCAGCTTCAGTACGGCTGAAATTGGTTTGGTTTGTGTGTATAAGCTCATTTAGAAACAGGGACCGCCATACTGGAAAAGCATTAAAGGAATAGTTCAGCCAGAAATCAAATTTACACAATTTCCCACCTCCTCCAAATGCAGCCAAGACATGTTTGATGTCTGAAACGAGCTCCTTTAGTTTTGCACTGGAGCTACGAAGGACCACTGTACAAAAGACCACCATCATTTATTTCATTTCCACTCAAAATCATCCTCAGTTCTGAGTTAAGGAGAACAAGGGAAAATACAGAAAGAAATCGGACCCCTAACAACCATGCGACATCACAGCCCCCATGAGATAGACAGCTCTTAAAGCTCTGATCTTTGAGAGATAAGAGAAAATCAAGCCCCACTCTGGCTTCAGACCTGAGAACATCCACATGTGTTTGTTTCTGCTGTGAGAAGACAACTTACCGCTGCGGGTCTGAAAAGACATGAAGCTGGTCAGGAGGCTCTTAGTGAGAAACCCAACTGATGAAGCTGCTGCTGCTGCTCTCAGAACAATGGACTGCCCACCCCAGAGTCCAGACCTCAACATTACTGAATGTGTTTGGGAGGGCTTGGAGGGTAATGACTTTTAAGACTGGACTTAGAGACTGGAGTTAAAAAAAGCTCCAGCAGATTTCAGAACACCATCACCACCATGTTTAACAGATGAGTTGGTGGGTTGTGGATCTTGGACAGGAGATAAATGAAAAAGTGAGTCTTCTGAAAATAAAGATAAAAAGAAAAAAAAAAGAAAATAGAGTCTTCTAAACACTCAATCATCTTTTATCAGATGTAGTTGTTGAGTCATTTTCTGGTAAATAGATGTTTCTGCTTTTCTTCTCGACACTGAAAAATAAATCCTCAGTGGAACGTAATGGCTGTTTTGACTGGAAATTAATGAGGGGTGGTCTCTCACTTATGGAGAGTACTGTAACGTAGTTAACATAAGCCCACTGTGGTGGCGATGGAACAGAATCACTGGGTTTAGTGTAAAATGAAACTGGGTTTAAATAGGATTTAGTTCTGATTCAAACTGGTTTTAGTTCTGAATGAAACTGGTTTTAGTTTAGAGTGAAACAGTTGAGTTTAGAATGAAACTGGGTTTAGTTTAGAGTAAAACTGGGTTGAGTTTAGAGTGAAACTGGGTTAAGTTTAGAGTGAAACTGGGTTGAGTTGAGAGTGAAACTGGGTTTAGTTTAGAATGAAACTGGGTTGAGTTTAGAGTGAAACTGGGTTTAGTTTAGAATGAAACTGGGTTGAGTTTAGAGTGAAACTGGGTTTAGTTTAGAGTAAAACTGGGTTTAGTTTAGAGTGAAACAGTTGAGTTTAGAGTGAAACAGTTGAGTTTAGAATGAAACTGGGTTTAGTTTAGAGTGAAACTGGGTTGAGTTTAGAGTGAAACTGGGTTAAGTTTAGAGTGAAACTGGGTTGAGTTGAGAGTGAAACTGGGTTTAGTTTAGAATGAAACTGGGTTAAGTTTAGAGTGAAACTGGGTTTAGTTTAGAATGAAACTGGGTTGAGTTTAGAGTGAAACTGGGTTTAGTTTAGAATGAAACTGGGTTGAGTTTAGAGTGAAACTGGGTTTACTTTAGAGTGAAACTGGGTTTAGTTTAGAGTGAAACTGGGTTGAGTTTAGAGTGAAACTGGGTTAAGTTTAGAGTGAAACTGGGTTGAGTTGAGAGTGAAACTGGGTTTAGTTTAGAATGAAACTGGGTTGAGTTTAGAGGGAAACTGGGTTTAGAGTGAAACTGGGTTTACTTTAGAGTGAAACTGGGTTTACTTTAGAGTGAAACTGGGTTTAGTTTAGAATGAAACTGGGTTTACTTTAGAGTGAAACTGGGTTTACTTTAGAGTGAAACTGGGTTGAGTTTAGAGTGAAACTGGGTTTACTTTAGAGTGAAACTGGGTTTAGTTTAGAGTGAAACTGGGTTTAGTTTAGAGTGAAACTGGGTTTACTTTAGAGTGAAACTGGGTTTAGTTTAGAGTGAAACTGGGTTTAGTTTAGAATGAAACTGGGTTGAGTTTAGAGGGAAACTGGGTTTAGAGTGAAACTGGGTTTACTTTAGAGTGAAACTGGGTTTACTTTAGAGTGAAACTGGGTTTAGTTTAGAATGAAACTGGGTTTAGTTTAGAGTGAAACTGGGTTTACTTTAGAGTGAAACTGGGTTTACTTTAGAGTGAAACTGGGTTGAGTTTAGAGTGAAACTGGGTTTACTTTAGAGTGAAACTGGGTTTACTTTAGAGTGAAACTGGGTTTAATTGAGAGTGAAACTGGGTTTAGTTTAGAGTGAAACTGGGTTTAGTTGAGAGTGAAACTGGGTTTAGTTGAGAGTGAAACTGGGTTTAGTTTAAAGTGAAACTGGGTTAAGTTTAGAGTGAAACTGGGTTAAGTTTAGAGTGAAACTGGGTTTAGTTTAGAGTGAAACTGGGTTTAGTTTAGAGTGAAACTGGGTTAAGTTTAGAGTGAAACTGGGTTAAGTTTAGAGTGAAACTGGGTTTAGTTTAGAGTGAAACTGGGTTAAGTTTAGAGTGAAACTGGGTTTACTTTAGAGTGAAACTGGGTTTGTTTGTGCTGGCAGCTTCTCAGAGCAGTTGATTTCTGAGTAAAGTTGCTCAGATGTTTCTGTGTTTTTTGATTGTGCTCAGTCGCCTGACAGCCAAATCCAACCCTGCCCCCCCGCTGAAATTACACAATCATGCAGAGTGGAATTCTCCTCTCCGCTAAAGCGAATTCTCTCTCCACCAAAGAGCAAAAAAACACACAAACATATGCTAATTCTCCGCTCTACATAAACAGCTCCCCGCTTTAGTAAACCTGGAAAGAGGAAAAAACACCTTTAACTGATCAGTGTTTTCGTGACAGAGCTGGCTGGCATGCTCTGTGTGTGTGTGTGAGTTTGTGCTTTTAAAAAGCATCAGGACGACAGGGTGTCTGCAGAGCTCTGTCCACACACACACACACACACACACACACACACACACACACACACAATACACACATAAATGCACACACACAGCTGGAGTTCTGTACGGAGGAAAGAGCTTAAAACCAGAGAGAGAGGGAGAGAGAGAGAAAGGGAGGGTAGAGAGAGAGATAAAGAGAGAGAGAGAGAGAGAGAGAGAGAGAGAGAGATAGAGAGAGAGAGAGAGAGAGAGAGAGAGAGAGAGGGAGAGAGAGAGAAAGGGAGGGTAGAGAGAGAGATAAAGAGAGAGAGATAGAGAGAGAGAGAGAGAGAGAGAGAGAGAGAGAGAGAGAGAGAGAGATGGTAGAGCAGCTTTTAAGAGGGACAGGTTGACAGTTAAGATGGACAATATAGTTAAATTCTGCATTTATTACATTAGTGGCATTCATATATACATATGATTGGACAAAAGTATTGGGACATTTCTGAAATCGAGGGAATTAAAAAGAGTTGATCCTGCTTTTGTTGGAGTAACTGTCAAGCTGTCTGTGTGCATTTGCACATCTGTGTCAGCATTGGATGCAATGCATCTGAATGCATTCATTAGAAGAGGTGTCCACAAACATTTGGACATTTAGTGTACATGTTTAATAGAAAAATAAATGATCAAAGTATTTGATTTTTTCTGAAATCATCACAGGGTTAAAGTAAATGATCAATTCAGTGATGATGAGTGACGGGTGAATGGATGGATGGGTAAATAGATGGATGTGTGGGTGGATAGGTAGATGTATGGATGGGTGGGTGGATAGATGGGTGGGTAGGTGGATAGATGGGTAGGTGGATAGATGGATGAATAGGTGGATGGATGGATGGGTGGGTGGATCAATGGATAAATAGATGGATGGATGGGTCGGGTGGATAGATGGATGTGTAGGTGGATAAGTGGATGGATGAGTGGCCAGATGGATGGGTGGATGGATGGGAGGATAGATGATAGATGGGTGGATGGATGGATGGATGGATGGGTGGGTGGAAGGATGGATGGATGGATGGATGGATGGATGGATGGATGGATGGATGGATGGATGGGTGGGTGGAAGGATGGATGGATGGATGGATGGATGGATGGATGGGTGGGAGTATAGATGGGTGGATGGATGGATGGGAGAATAGAGGGATGGATAAATGGGAGGATAGATGATGGATGGATGGATGGATGGATGGATGGTAGAATAGAGGGATGGATGGATGGATGGATGGGAGGATAGGTGGATGGATGGATGGGAGGATAGGTGGATGGATAGATGGATGGATGGATGGATAGAGGGATGGATGGATGGGAGGATAGATGGATGGATGGAAGAATAGAGGGATGGATGGATGGATGGGTGGGTAAATAGATGGATGTGTGGGTGGATAGGTAGATGTATGGATGGGTGGGTGGATAGATGGGTGGGTAGGTGGATAGATGGGTAGGTGGATAGATGGATGAATAGGTGGATGGATGGATGGGTGGGTGGATCAATGGATAAATAGATGGATGGATGGGTCGGGTGGATAGATGGATGTGTAGGTGGATAAGTGGATGGATGAGTGGCCAGATGGATGGGTGGATGGATGGGAGGATAGATGATAGATGGGTGGATGGATGGATGGATGGATGGGTGGGTGGAAGGATGGATGGATGGATGGATGGATGGATGGATGGATGGATGGATGGATGGATGGGTGGGTGGAAGGATGGATGGATGGATGGATGGATGGATGGATGGGTGGGAGTATAGATGGGTGGATGGATGGATGGGAGAATAGAGGGATGGATAAATGGGAGGATAGATGATGGATGGATGGATGGATGGATGGATGGTAGAATAGAGGGATGGATGGATGGATGGATGGGAGGATAGGTGGATGGATGGATGGGAGGATAGGTGGATGGATAGATGGATGGATGGATGGATAGAGGGATGGATGGATGGGAGGATAGATGGATGGATGGAAGAATAGAGGGATGGATGGATGGATGGGTGGGAGAATAGAGGGGTGGATGGATGGATGGATGGATGGATGGATGGGAGAATAGAGATGGATGGGTGGGAGGATAGATGATGGATGGGAGGATAGATGGATGGATGGATGGGAGAATAGAGGGATGAATGGATGGGAGGATAGATGATGGATAGATGGATGGATGGGAGAATAGAGGGATGGATGGATGGGAGGATAGATGATGGATAGATGGATGGATGGGAGAATAGAGTGATGGATGGGTGGGAGGATAGATGGATGGATGGAAGAATAGAGGGATGGATGGATGGGAAAATAGAGGGATGGATGCATGGGAGAATAGATGATGGATGGATGGATGGATGGATGGATGGGAGAATAGAGTGATGGATGGGTGGGAGGATAGATGGATGGATGGATGGATGGGAGAATAGAGTGATGGATGGGTGGGAGGATAGATGGATGGATGGATGGATGGATGGATGGATGGATGGATGGGAGAATAGAGGGATGGATGGGTGGGAGGATAGATGGATGGATGGATGGATGGATGGATGGGAGAATAGAGGGATGGATGGGTGGGAGGATAGATGGATGGTAGAATAGAGGGATGGATGGGTGGGAGGATAGATGGATGGGAGGATAGATGGATGGATGGATGCATGGATGGTAGAATAGAGGGATGGATGGGTGGGAGGATAGGTGGATGAATGGGAGGATAGATGGATGGATGGATGGATGCATGGATGGAAGAATAGAGGGATAGATGGGTGGGAGGATAGATGGATGGATGGATGGATGGATGGATGCATGGATGGGAGAATAGAGGGATAGATGGGTGGGAGGATAGGTGGATGAATGGGAGGATAGATGGATGGATGGATGGATGCATGGATGGAAGAATAGAGGGATAGGTGGGTGGGAGGATAGATGGATGGATGAGTGGGAGGATGGATGGATAGATGGATAGATGGATGGGAACGACATCTAACACAAATGGTGAATGTGGTTGTCTTTGTCTTTGTACTTCAAATGTTCCCTTAAATTCCATTAAACGATATTCATGAAGGCAGTGCTGCACAGTGGAACAGTGCCCCACCACTCTGCACTCAGCTAAACCTTCATTAACTTGCCTTGTCTTGCCAGCCTGCAAGCAGTTCTCTTTAAGAGGTTTCTCAGCCAAGCTGATCTCATCTTGACCTTTAAGAACAGTGAACACTACGGAAACCACAAGCTGAAAATGACTGGCTGTCTTCTTATAGGCTTCCATGCTTCTCTACACAGTTGTTGTTTTGAGGAGCCAGTGGTTTGAGGTTCGAGGTTCTTACAGCTTGGGAATTTCATTCAGCTGACAGTTTGTAATTACAGCTGGTGGCATTCCCCAGGCCTGATTGCAACAGACATGACCTAGCCCACATTCTCATATGGGGCTCACATAGGTGAAACATGGGCTAGGTGGGTTCCAGGTGGGCATGAGCTCTGAGTGGCTTTGTGCATATGTTGTTACTGGGACTCAGTTGGGCCCCATCAATACAGTCCACCCTAATCTCACATGGGTCCACCCAGGCCCTGTATGCATTGTACATTATGTTTGACCCCTCCTGGACCCATCACTGACACTGGTGGGCATCCATATGTGGGGCCAAAATGGAACCCATGGACAGTTTGGCTAACCATACAAGCCCCACATGAGCATATTAGCTGGGGAAACTGCACCTTGGGATTTGCTGAGTGTTTTCGGTCTGATTAGATGGAGGAACGACTTTTGGCCAATAGAGCCCCAACTGTCACATCCAGCTGTTAAGGAGGACTCCGGAATTTCCTTGAGACCGGTTGAGTGCAAGGCCTTGTTTATTTGGTGTTTGTTGTGTTTTCTGTGAAAGCACAGCTGAGTAAAGTGAAGCGTATTTTAATCCAGAAGCAGCTCCACACCGCATGCAGAGCGCTCCTGTGTTAATCAGTGGCACCAAACGTCTGTTCCACTCTCCTCAAGAAGTGTAGAAAATTCACTCCCACAGTATTCCACTCAGTAGCAGCTGGAGCAAAAAACCCATGCAGAAGCCCTCCACTTCGCTGTGTGGATTCCGGTGTAAAACAAGCTTGAGTTTTCCTAAAACTAAGAGAGATATTGCTGCAATATCACTGAATTTGAAAGGTGTATGTGTCATATCCACAGCCTGTCAGGGCATCCATACACTGAAATGCTTGTGGTGAGGCTCAGGAAATCACTCTACAGCTAAATAGTGCTATACAGCTCCGGAAAAAAATGAAGAGACCACCCTACATGATCAGTTTCTCTGGTTTTATTATTTATAGTCAGTGTGTATATAGTATATAGTCAGGGAAATTAACATTTGCATTGTATTTCATAAACCATGGACAACATTTCCCCTAAATTACAAATAAAAATAATATTTAGAGCATTATTTATTTGCAGAAATGACAACTGCTCAAAATCAGCTGCTCAAATAATGCAAAGAAATTATTCAAAGTTATTATTCAGATTTAAACAACAGTACTAATATCTGAACTTTTAAATTATCTCAGCACATCTAATAAAACAAGTGCTTCACCACATTCAACCCAAAATGCCACTTTTAATAACGACTGCAATCTCAGAGCCCTTATTCAACCCATTCATCACAAGCATCTTTAGTACTTAGTAGAGCTCAATACTGCTGATACACCCTTCTGCATAGCCAGACACTAGCTTCTGGCAGCAGCGTTACTGAGGAATCTTAGCCCATTCCTCATGGCCAGTGTCCTCCGCCTTCCTCAAATCCTACCAAAGATTTTCCATGGGGTTCAAGTCAGACGACTATGACGACCACTCTTTCATAACCTTCCAGGACTTCTTCTGGACTTTGAGGTATGCTTGGGATCATTGTCCTGTTGCAAGGCCCAATGACACCCAAGCTTCAGCTTCCTCACAGAAGGCAGGATGTTTTCTCCTGCTTGATTGAATCCATATTGCCCTTTGTCCACACACCAGTGGAAGCAAAGCAGCCCCAGAGCATCACTGAGCCACCACCATGCTTCACTGTAGGCAGGGTGTTCTTTTCAGCCTAGGCTTCATTCTTCCTCCTCTAGACATACCTCTGATCTAGAGACCTGAAAAGCTATGGTTTTGTTTCATCGCTATCCTAAAACCTCTTTGCGGAAGTGTAGTATGTATTATGAAACTCTGTACTATGTAAAAATATTTAAAGGACAATCTAATAATATAAAGTGTAAAGGTTTTTGCTGCGCCTTTATTTATTTATTTATTCATTTATTTATTTCATTTGTCGAATCTTTCCTTTTGTTTTCCCAATTTGATACTGCCAATAAACCTAGCACTAGCAGTGTTCCCGACACTAGAAGATAAGTACTTAACACACCTCTTCCCTGATACATATAAAGGCAGCTTCACCGCACCACCTAATAGACACCTGTGATCACCAACATTGCTTAAGAGTGAGAAAATGCCGTCTACCACTCGGCCAGTCGTGCTCTCTCAGACTCCGGCCACTGATGGCAAAGCAGCATGGCTCGGGATTGGAACTCGCGACTCCCTGTGCCATAATGGCAGCGCATTAGACCACCACTATAGATTACTAATAAAAGCATAATAATCGTGTTTCAATTCGAGGCAAATAACAGAATTCAAGGAGACTTTATTGTCATTCGCATCACATGTGGTACATGGGGTGAAATGAAATTGAGATCTCAAGGTCCCAGTTACACCTAAAGAGTAATTATGAATAAATAAAATAATCATAATAAAAAAATGGTGGTAAATAGGCTTCTAAAACCACCTCTGAGCATTTTCACCCCAACCAAAGTCATACACTTCTATCATACACTATCTATACATCAGACAACAACCTACTTACACACTCAGTAAATGCTTTATGAGCACATTTAATGGCTGTAGAACTTGAGGGCCTGTAAAAGTAAAGGGTTATAGACCCATTGTTGGCACTAGGGATGCACCGATTTGGCTATTTCAGTTCCGATACCGATACAGATACATAAACTTTGTTGAATTAATAAAACGTATACCTCACCATGTGGGAGAGACTTAGGGCATTAGGATTGACATAATCAATAACTTTACTTGTATTTTATTTTGTAGAACAAAATATAACAAATTAACACGTAGATATAAATGTACTGAATATTCTATTATACTATAATATTATATATACTAAGTTTATATTTATTTGTCAGTAAAATAAACAATGGTGCAGGACATATATATTAAAATACATAAAATGTATCATATATATTTCAAAACTGAAAATAAGCTTAATAATTAACAAATTAAATGATCTTATTAATATAATTATTAATATAACTATAATTTTAAAATGTTAGCCTAATTCAAAATAAAATCTAGCTGCTGAACCTGAGAATAAATAAGTAACTTGGTCAAACATGTACGAAGTAATCAAATACTGCAAACGTAAACATTTAGTGAAGTCTCTCCAACACCAACAAATTAAAGTAAAAGGATCGGTTCCATGGATCGGCCTAATTATCCGATACCCGATCCAGCTAATTCTGTTAATATCAGGACCGATATCAGATCCTAATATCGGATCGGTGCATCTCTAGTTGGCACTGTCCTCATCTGAGGCTTTGCCATGCTTTTAGTCATTGATTGACATTGAAATAAAGTAAAAAAATGCAGAGATTTAAATCTTCTGATGCAGAGTGTAAAGCGAGCTCTAGACTGTAGAGTTAAATTGGCTGTTGGTTGCTGCCTCTCTGAGCTCCTGCTGTTCAAAGTTCTGTTCCTCAGAAGACCCTGATTGCTCTAAGGGAACATTAATCCAGGGAACATACGCTAGTTATCCCAAGCCTGATGTAGTGGTTTGTGGCAGATGAACGTTTTGAAGCTTTTTTGATGTATCATTCCCCCAAATCAGTCTTTCTAGGCACATAAGCAGAGCGGTGGATTTAGGACGTTTCTCTGTGTGTGTGTGTGTGTGTGTGTGTGTGTGTGTGTGTGTGTGTGTGTACGAGGTGAGGAGCCGCTACATCCGCTGCCCACCAGGAATGCACATCCACACACAAACACATGCAACTTTCTGCAACTAATTGCTTTTATGAAGTACAGTGAAGACACCGTCGAAGGGGTCTCCATTATCTTGCACCCTGATGAGAAGGCACAGCAACAGAAAGAATCCTGTACGGAAAAAAAGCCCCGTAATTTCTCCCTCCGTGTCAGGGAGGAATTCACTGTCTGGAGCCAATTAAAGAACATAGATCAATGCCTGCTGCGCTGCCAGTATTGAGCTCCACATATTAACATGAGTTTGGGGAAGTTGACTTTTTCGTTATTGAATTTGGTTTATTAAATACCACGCAGCGAACAAAGAGAACATGGCAGAAAATACCACCGTTCCACTCAGACGCAGCCCCGAGCCGATCCCAGCGCTTATTTTTGACTTTTTTTAAAGCGAGAGTTTGAGAAAAGTCTACATCTCACAGTTTTCTCCATTAAACCACACTGTATGGACAAAAGTATTGGGACACCTGCTTTCATTCACTGTCTTTTCTGAAATCAAGGCTATTAAAAAGAATTGATCCTGCTTTGTTTGGAGTGACTGGAGTCTCTACTGTCCAGGGAAGATTTTTTTTGAAGCAGCATTGCTGTGAGGATTTGTTTGCATTCAGCGACAAGAGCAGCGTTTGTGAGGTTTAGGATGTTGGATGAGGATCACCACCACCCCACCGAATAATCCCCAACTCCTTTAACTCATCCCAAAATGAGTATTAGCTGGAGCTCCATCATTCCAGAGAACACAGTTCTTCCACTGCTCTATAGCTCCTCAATGCTGGGGGGCTTTATAGCTACCCCTCTACTAGCCCACGCCTGGCATTAACATTGGCATGGCATCAGTGTTTTTTTTTTTTTTTTTTTGTTAATCTGCTCCAGATTAATGCATTAATGAATGCATTCAGTTATTTTAAGATGACGTGAGCCTATTGGCACCATGCTGCCTAATAATTCCAGGTGTGGGCTATAGAGGGGTATAAAGCCCCCCCAGCCTTGAGGAGCTGTGGAGCAGTGGAAGAGCTGTGTTTTCTGGAATGATGTATGGTTTCGCTCCATCCAGTACTTTTGGGATGAGTTTTTGGGATGAATTGGGGATGATGAGGTGGGGTGGTGATCATCATCATCATCATCATCATCATCATCATCCAACATCTCAACCTCACTAACGCTGCTCTTGTCGCTGAATGCAAACAAATCCTCACAGCAATGCTCCTCTCCAAAACCTAGTAGAAAGCCTTCTTCTTCGCTGGACAGTAGAGATTACAGCCACTCCAACAAAAGCAGGACCAGCTCTTTTGAATACTCTTGATTTCAGAAGAACAATGACTGAGCAGGTGTCCCAATACTTTTGTCCAGATTTGTTCTGCAAGTAGCATCATGCTACAGTGTGTGCTAACCTGAGCTTTCACTTCTCATTCATGTATAATTTACAGCCGGGTGCACCCACTAACATAATGTGTGATGCTTCTTTAAAGCTGCTCTGCGGATGTGCAGTCCTGGGGGGGCAGGGATAATTGACAGGCCCTGTGTTTTGGAAAGCTCTGCATCTAATTAGCGCAGGCTTTTTGGTTAGCCAGGACATGGGATTTGGCAGTGTGAGTGCACTTATACTGCCTGGCTTTCCTCATTAAAATCACACACCTCCTTCTGAAACGGACCTGCACGAACCCCCCCAGCCCACAAATTACACCAGCAATGCCTCTCCCCTCGGTGCGGCGTTTTAGATTGAAAGGCGAAATCAATTTAGTGGAGGTGTTAAATAGCTGTTTTTCTGTGGTGTCTTTTGTTTAATCTCGCTCCGTGTGACCTGGCTTTGCTTTTTATAGACGCCTAATCGCGCACTGTCCCGTTACCTTTCCTCTTCGGTCGTTAAAGGAGTCTCGCTCCATAAGCTTTTCCGTTTCCTCTGAACGATCTGAGAGCGAATTAGCATATAGCATCTACAGGCTAAAGAGCAGACAGGCCGAGAGATGGCTCTGCTAATAAGGGTGTGTTCCCTTGAAGCAGGCAGAGTGCAGTGTGTGTCTAGTGGCAGACAGACAGAAGCTGTAATGGGCATTAGGGATGTTTACTGTGGGCCATTTAAGCTCTATGCAAGTCACTGGACTGACCTGGGCAGAAGTGCTGGCCAGTGGATTTGTGTCCAGGCCTCCCTGACCAAATCAGGGTGAATGTGGCTGCACTCAGTTCAGGTTCAGGTTAACCTTAATGATCCCTCAGCAAGGGGAGCGGGTGGGCGGGGGTGGGCGGTGGGGGGGGGGGGTCATTGGCAATAAAACATCCATGCATGTCTAACCTGTGATGAACACCAGGGCTTGTTAACCCTCAGACGTTTAAATTTCTGTGCTTTAAATGAAATGGCAATTTAATAAATTACACTCAGATAATTACAGTCTGTATCAACAGGGTCGAGTTCGCACCTCAAGCTGTTCGATTTTCACCAATCTTCATAACTTATATATTGGATTCATACCAGTTACTTAATTATTTATAGATACTGGATAATTCATAGTAATTACTGAGTAATTTCTATTAGATATATCAGAGTAATTCCATAAATATTGATAAATTCATAACAGTGGCTTAATCATTCATAGTAGATACAAACTAATTAATAGTAGGTATTGGATAATTGATAGTAGATACTGAATAAATTTAATAACTTGATGATTTATATTAGATGCCGAGATACTGTACAGTTCATAGTAGTTACTGAATAAATTATAGTGGATATTGAGTCTTACTAGGCACTGAATAATTTACACTATATACTGGATAATTCATAGTAGTTACTGAATATTTCGCAGTAGATACTGAATAATTTCAATTAGTTACTTAATGATTCATAGTAGTGACTGAATCATTCACAGTAGGTACTGAATAATTCATAGTAGACACTGAATAATTTCAATTAGTTACTTAATGAGTCATAGTAGTGACTGAATCATTCACAGTAGGTACTGAATAATACATAGTAGATACTGAGTAATTTCTATTAGATATATCAGAGTAATTCAAGAGATATTGATAAATTCATAACAGTGGCTTAATCATTCATAGTAGATACAAACTAATTAATAGTAGGTATTGGATAATTGATAGTAGATACTGAATAATT